>NC_041749.1:95687951-95990657 GCF_004115215.2 Ornithorhynchus anatinus
GTTGAAATAGATTATGGATAGGAGAAATAGTAGAGTATTGGAAGCAGCTTGGCCTAGTGGAAAGAATGGAGGACTGGGAGTCAGAGGCCCTGAATTCTATTCCCAACCCGGCCACTTACCTGCTGTGTGATCTTGGGAAAATAATTTAACTTCTCTGTGCCTTAGTTCCCTCCTCTGCAAAATGGGGACTCAATACCTACTCTCCCTCCCTCTTAATCTGTGAGCCCCACGTGGGACCTGGTTATCCTTTATCTACCCCAGGTCTTGGTACAGTGCTTGACATATAGTAAGGGCTTAACCAATACCACAATTATTATTATGATGATTACTATTATTGACAATATTTACATACGTGCTTTAGGGTTGGTGTGAAGTTTTTAAGGGGTACTTGGCCAAGGTCATAGCTGATGAAAATGGGAGGGAAGGTGAGGGAAATAAGGGATTTAATCTGGGATAACCTTTTAGAGGTGATTTTAGTTAGGCTTTGAAGGTGGAGAGTGGTAGACGGTCAGATATGAAGGGGGAGGAAGTTCCAGGCCCGAGATGGAGAATGCGGGCAAGAGGTCAGTAGCGAGATAGATGAGATCAAAGCATAGAAAGTAGGTTGACGGTAGAGTGGTGGAGCAGGAGGGTTGGGCTATAGTAGAAGGAGGTTTCCGGTGGAGTTAGGAAACAAGTGTATTCCACAAAACTGTTTTCATCTTGTCATTAGGTTTGACTCGTGCAGGCTGTGCCATTGACTCAAACCAACTATATTTGAGAAGATGGTGCTAACTCACTTCCGCTATTCACTTATTTCTATAGTTCTAACTCTAAAGTGCAAAAGTTTAAAAGTCTTGTTATTTCAGTAAACTTATTTTCTTCTTTAAATCCTTGATGCAGTTATTTTGTGGGTTTCTTTGGTTAGTCCATTCAAGCGATTAATCCATAATATAACCAAGACTGTATGAAAACAAACTTGTAGCTTATTTTTGATAACCATTAATGCATTTCTGCTCTTTTTAGAAGACTAGCCTTGCACAAACATGTGGTTTCCCAGATTATATCCATGAAAATTAATTATCCATCATGAACCTATGTTCTAATGAGATATTTAGTTGGAATGACTTTTATCGGGTGTGAGAAGCTGCTTTCTGGTGTTCAAGCTAAATAGCTCCCCTAATTTCTTCCACCAATTCAGTTAGGTGATGATGAAATTAAAAAATAAGTACCAGCACATACCAATTCAGTATTTGGGAGCTCATTTGAAAAAGGTTGAAGTTTCAGAAATGAAATGGAGTGACATAGACGATCCATCAGGAGTTTAAACACAGTTATGATTCCTTTTATTTTGTTAGCCATTAAATGCCCATAAAAGTGTGTGTGAAACATAAGACTTGGATCATTTAGTGAAGCAAAGTAGGGGCTTACTATACTATACTATGTAAGCGCTTCACCCAACAATCCAAGCTGGTGATGTCACACTGTTCTCAAGTGTGCAACATAGCCTGGAGGTTCCCATTTGTTGTCTCAGCCGAGAAGGTGCAACTGGAAAATTCAGTCCTGCTGAACCCCGTTACAGAGTGATATAAGGTAGGCTCTAAATTAAGCTAATGTAGAACACTAGATAAATTTATAATATCATTTGGGCACTAGCTCTGGTTTACTGCTCTAGTAACCTTTAACCCAAAACTCGCCAAAAAGCTTTTAAGAGCCAAGAGAAGGAAGCCTAAATTTGGTTTACTGGGATGCAGTGGAGTTAAGATTTATATGGACAGATCAAAGATTAAGGGCAAGGTAACATCACCCCTAAGGGGTTAAAATAAGAGAGAGTGATACCATTACTTTTGAGGGGACCCCCAGTTCTTTGGAGCTGGAAGTGGAGGTAAGATAGTTTCAATTTTTTACCCCCTGCCAGTGGGCTACAGGCTCCACCTCTCAGTCATTAGGAGAAAATGCTAACTGAGGGCCAAATTAGGTTCTCTCTGGGGCAATATCAGGGCTGTGCTCAAGATAAGGCATACTGCTATAATAATAAGAAAGAATAACAAGAATTGTGGTATTTGTTAAACACATTCCACTTAGAAAATTGGGGATTTTCTCCCTGTTCTACCTGTTCTCCCTAATAATGATAACTGTGGTATTGGTTAAATGCTTACTTTATGCCAAACACTATGCTAAGTGCTAGGGTAGATAGAAGATAAGCAGATTGGACACAATCCCTATCCCTCCTGGGGCTCACAGTCTAAGTGGGAAGGAGAACAAGTATTCTACTGATTTTACAGATGAGGAAATGCTGAAAGAAAAGTAACTTGCCCAAGGACACACAGCAGGCACTCATTTACCTCCAACTTTCAGGGGAAAAGGATCCATTCATTTAACCCTAATTTTCCTGGGGCTGGAAACCTAGGTCCCAACTCTGAGATTTCACTAGCCTCCTTCCACCTATGCCCTGCCCTGCTTCAAGAAAGGAAAAAAGCCACGGCATTTGCAGGAAAGTGCAGGAATTGTCACCTGTTATTGCAGAATAATTAATAATTTGTGGTATTCATTAAGTAATTACTAAGTGCCAAGGACTGTACTAAGCGCTGGGGTGGATACAAGATAATTAGATGAGACACAGCCCCCATCCCATTCATTTATATTGATGCTATTCATGACTGTTCACTTGTTTTGATGCCTGTCTCCCCCCTTCTAGACTGTGAGCCCATTGTGGGCAGGGATTGTCTCTGTTGCTGAATTGTACTTTCCAAGTGCTCAGTACAGTGCTATGCACACAGTAAGCACTCAATAAATACGACTGAATGAATGAATGAACTTAACAAATATCACTATTGTTATTACCATTATACGTATTCATAATAAGTAAGCCCTTGGTCTGGCAATCCAAGTTTGACATGACAAATTGTTCTCGGTCGGTTACTTGGCAACCAAAGGTTGGTAACATTCCATTGCATTAAATACTTTTGTTTAAAAAGTGAATTAAGTTTGTTTCAAAAGAAATTCTAGTGATGAAGGCAATTTTTAAATAGCACCAAAGCAATGAGAAGCAGCATTCTTCACGTAAAGAGACAGGACTGGGTATCAGAAGAACTGGGTCCTAACCTGGGTTCTAGTCCCAGCTCTACCACTTGTCTGTTGTGTGACCTTGGGCAAGTAACTAAATTCCTCTGAACCTCGGATGTCTGTAATATATTTGCAGGACTGTTTCACAGGTCACTGAAGGCAGGGGTCATATCTACATACTCTATTGTGCTCTAATAAGCATTAAGTACTGTACTCTGAAAGACATCAATAAACACCACTGATGATAACGATAATGACTTATTGAAGCTCTCTGGGTGCTTTGCAGATGGAGAAAAATGTGCCCTCATAAGACTGGGATTATTGGGTAAAGAAAAGTCATACATTACAGTATTATGCTAAGTAGGAGGTAGTCCCAACAATTCATGCTGATGATGTCACAATGTCCTCGGTGTGTCAGTTGGCAAATAACTGAAGCAGCCAGGCTGTTCCCATTTGCTGTCGCAGCCTAGACGGAACAGCAGCAAAATTCAGCTCTGCTAACCGAGAGACAAAGTATCATGGTAGGTTCTCTGGTAGGAAAATGTAGAAAACTGAGTTCCTAATTTAATGTGGGCATTTGGTCTGGGTGACCACTCTAGCAACCAATTACCTGAAACTCACCATTAATGTTTTAGAAGTCAAGAGAATGAAGTCTAAATTCGCTTTATGCAGAATGCAGTGGAGTTTAGTTACGATTTAGGTGGGTAAGTAAACATTTAAAGAGAGGGGAAGGAAGACCACTGCCCCCATAGGATTAGGATGGAGGGAGTGATGCCATTACTTTTAGGGGGGAAGAGGAACAGCTAGTTGTTTGGAGCCTAAATGAGGTAAGATGTCAGTTTTCATTTCTGTCCTCTACCAACGGGCTACAAGCCCCACTGAGGTGTCATGTGGATGAGAAAATTTTAAGCCAAGGCTGAGGTAGGTGCTCTTTTGAGCAAATCCGGTCTGCCATACAGATATAATGCCAAGGTTATGGGCTTGTGGGAGAGGAAAGATGGGGGTGCTGAGAAAGTCAGATGAAGGACAGGGTTTTGATGGGAAGATAAGGAGTTGTGTTTCAGACATGTTAAATTAGAGGTGACAGTGGTATATCCAAATAGAGATGTTTTGAAGGCAGGAGAAAATGTGAGACTGCAGAGAGGGAAAGATTTGTGAATCATCTGCATAGACATGGTAGTTGAAGCCAGGGGAGCAAATGAGTTCTCCAAGGGAGTAGGTTTAGATGGAAAATAGAAAGGGACCCAGAACTGAACCCTGAGGGACACTCACAGTCACGGGGTGGGAGGCAGAGGAGAAGCCCGTGAAAGAGACTGAGAATGAGTAGCCAGAGAGAAAGGAGGAGAACCAGAAGAGGACAGAGTTGGTGAAGCCGAAGTTGAATAATGTTTCCAGGAGAAGGCGATGGTCTACAATGTGGAAGGCAGATGAGAGATCGAGGAGGATTAGGATGGAGTAGAGGCCAGTGGATATGGCAAGAAGGAGATCATTCATGACCTTAGAGAGGGAGGTTTCCATGTAGTGAAGGGGAGGGAAGCCAGATTGGAGGGGGTCGAGGAGAGAGTTGGAGGAGAGGAACTTGAGGCAGTGGGTGTAGACAACTCACTCAAGAAGTGTGAAGAGGAATAGTAGGAAGGGGATGGGATGATAACTGGAGGGAGCTGTGGGGTCAAGGAGGGGTTTTTTTTAGGATGGGGAGAAATAGGCTTGTTTCAAAGCCATGGAGGAGAAGCCATAGACGGAACAGTTGAAAATAGCAGCTGGGAGGGAAGGAAGAAGAGGGGCAGTTTTTTGATAAGGTGCAAAGGAATGGGGACAGCTGTGCAGTTGGAGGGGATGGATTTTGAGAAAAGGCCAAAGATCTCTGGAGATACTGCTGGGAAAGATGGGAGAGTTGAAGAAGGGGCGGGAGGTACGAGGAACTGGGGAAGGGCAGGGGAGATTTTAGGGAGATCATGCCTAATGTAAGTGCTGGATCTATCCATGCTCGGCGGTAGGGGTGGCAGAAAAGGGCCCTACTAGAATTACCCCCTACATCTGGGTAAAGTCCTACTTTGTAGCTCAAATATTACTCACATTCTTCTACTACATTGTACTCTCCCAAGTGCTTAGTACAGTGCTCTGTGCACAGTTGGTACTCAATTAAAGCCACTTATTGATTTTTCCAAGAGTGAATTCAGCCTTCAGGAAGAAAAAGAAACTTGGTTTAGATTCTAAGGAACACTAAAAACCTAAACAATGAGAGTCAAGTCCCACAGAAGGAAGTACTAAGGAAGTCATTCTTATTTTATTAGTAGCAATGCTGTATGGATGAATCTATGTGGTTTGAAAGGAGTTATATCAGTTTTTTAAAAAACTCATCATTATTATTACTACTTCTAAGAAGTGATTGGTGAAGAAGAGCATTACACCATTCTTAGGTTGTCTCATTTTTCCTCCAGGATACAAGAAATTCCTCTCACTCCGAACCGATCAACCCGGATAATAGACCCGACAATGTGAGTGCTGGGCCTATACAGGCTTAAGGGTAGGGAAGGCAGAAAAGAGCTTTATTAGATATTGCCTTCATCCGGGTAAAAAACCTTCTGTCTAGCTAAAATATTATACTATTATACAGCTCATTATACAGCTCATCCAGAAAATCCTGGACAGAGCCTCACCACAGGTTTCTGGCATAACCTCCCATTTCATAACAATAATAATAATAATAATAATGATAATAATAGTCTTACGAAGAACTTACTACATGCCAAGCTCTGTTTTAAATGCTGGACTAGATACAAGTTAATCAGGTTGGACATAGTCCCTGTCCCAGATGGGGCTCATACTCTCAATCCCCTTTTCACAGATGAGGTAACTGAGACCCAGAGAAGTTAAATGATTTGCCCAAGGTCACACAGCAGACATGTGGAAGAGCTGTGATTAGAACCCAGGCCCTTCTGACTCCCAGGCCCATGTTGTATCCACTAGGCCATGCTGCTTCTGTATTTCCATCACCCCAGTTAGGATCCGGTCGGTAAAATGTAGGGCGAGAAGGTGCCTGCAGGCTTTGCACTTGACTAGATTGATGAACCTTGTCCAGTGGCAATGGGGACAAGGAGAGAAGGGGATAACAGAGGAGTGGTGTAGACTGGTCATATCTGTGGCTCCATTCATTTGAAGTACCAGGTAGTGGGACTGAGCCACTAATTCATGTTTCCCTGTTGCAGGATTTAAAACAGGAGGAAGAAAAACACCTCACTAATCGGAGTATACTGGTGTCAACAGACCAGAAAGATTGCCTGCTTGGCCAAATAAGAGGCCGGAAAATGCAGCAGTCCAAAAGTGGACCTAAATGCAAACCACCATCAACCGTTCACCCAGGTTTATATGACCATTTTGAAAATGCTCATGGCAGTGAGTCAGGAAGCATAACTGAAAAAAAGGAGGTACATTCAACATCCAATTCCACACTGGTTGAAGATCCGATGCAATATGCGGCAAGGAAGAAACTGCCAACTAAGCGATACTCTGTAGCTGAATGTTTAATTTGGTCTACTACGTTAAAGTAGGCAGGTTCAAGCTGTACATATAGAATTGCAATAAAAGCCCAGTGGGTTTCATTTTGTCCACTGTTACTGGGCCACACATCACAGATTCTGAGAATCTTTCCCTTAGCTCAGATCACCATTGCCAACACCTCTATATCCAAAATAACATATGGCAGAGTACCAACCACATTGAAAACCATCAGGGTTGCAGCTTTAACCACTCAATGGACTCCATGGAAACACTGCACTTCCTTCGAGACCCATGTTTCATTTTGGCCAAGTCAGGATGGCAAAGAAAAGGTCATCATCAATTTTCTCCTGTGCATCTTTTACTCTCAGAAACATCCAGTTGACACAGTCCAGTGAACCAGAAGCAGGAGAGGCGGTTGCAGAGGTGACATCTTCTGCATATGGCCATGCTAAGATTACCGGTAGACTAAAGCTCCTTGAGGGCTGGGATCACATCTACTAACTCCATTGCATTCTCCCAAACTCTTAATACCATGCTCTCTACACAGCAGATGTACTTACTGATGGATGGATGGATGGATGGATGGATGGATGGATGGATGGATGGATGGATGGATGGATGGATGGACGGATGGATGGATTGAGAGGGACCTCAGAGTTCTGGTCTACTCCAATAATCAGTGGGGGACCTGGGGCTGATTCAGACAGGTCAGCTTCCTCCTCCCAGTTCACCCCACCAAACACATTAGAAAGTGTTAGAGAGGAGACATAGTCCACCCTAACCATTAGACTGGATGTCATTCATCACAATTTCTCTCTAAGCATCCTATTACTGGCTTGGGTGGATCATAGATCCAATGCCAAGGAATGGCCCTGCTGATCTCATATTTAGCCCCTCCAACAGAACAGATTCAACCTTGGCATTTCCTTCACAAACGTCTCCACCACCTCAGAGGCAGCAGCTGCTTTCTCCCCAAACCTCTATGGATCTACATTCCCTTAGAGAGGGTAGTCCCAGAATACAGCACGCATGTCGATTTTTAGCCTTCCTCTCTTCTAGTGCCTGAGGCCACAGAGAAGCCAAGGAGAGTATTAGAGGGCCATTTGTGACCCTGAAGTGAACTTTGGAGGAGAACTGCCTTTGCTTGGATCCCAGAATCAAGGGATTCCCTGGACTTTCTGCAGATGTAGATTCTAGTCATGTTCAGGGGCTCTAGGAAACCAGGGGCTCTGGGCTTTGACCAGGACAGTGTAAGTTCCTTGTGAACGGTGCATGGGGCATTTTTTTCTTCTGTATTTTCCAAGTGCCTAGTTTAGAGCACCACACCACATGGACTCTCAGTAAGTACTATTACTATTATTACTCCTATTACCTGACTCTTCTGTAGCTCCTGGATTCCATGGCTCCAGAGAACATAGAGGATGTCTGGATCCTATTTAGGATTCTGGGATAGGATTAAGCAATGGGAGGGAAGAGCTGGAATTCCTTACAGCCCATCCCAGGCTTAATTATACATAATAATAATGATGATGGTATTTGTTAAGCTCTTACTATGTGCCAAGCACTGTTCTAAGCACTGGGGGGGGATACAAGGTAATCAGATTGTCCCACTTGGGGCTCACAGTCTTAATCCCCATTTTACAGATGAGGGAACTGGGGCACAGAGAAGTTAAGTGACTTGCCCAAAGTCACACAGCTGACAAGTGATGGAGCTTGTCTCATCTAATATTCTTACTATTCAAAGGGGGGAGAGTCAGGGGTAGTGTGACTCAGTGGAAAGAGTCAGAGTTCATGGTTCTAATCCCTGCCCCACTGCTTGTCAGCTATGTGACTTTGAGCAAGTCACTTAACTTCTCTGTGCCTCAGTTCCCTCATCGTAAAATGGGAATTAAAACGGCCCCACATGGGACAACCTGATCACCCCTTGTATCCCCATCATATCAGGCTGTGTTCCTGGTATTTCACACCCAGAGTCAAGTGACCTGAGGGAGTGGCAAATTATTCCCTGCCTTAGGGTTACCAAATGTCTGAAGGTGGCTCCCAGTAAACACTGCTTCTGTGGGGAGCTCTTTGCAGAGAACAAGAGTGCAAGCACCTCTGTCCTTTTATTCCCTCCACCTGCAGAGATTTTCTGGGGTAGTTAATGGCAGAGATGGGGACAGGCATGGAAGGGGGTGGGAGTTGGAGTGATGCAAACTGCAAGATCTAAACAGTTCCTCTTATCTTTCTTCTTTCTTTTGGTTTGCCCTTCACTATCAAGATTGCCAGGTATTTTCTTCTGTGCCTATTATATTTTGTCTAGTAAAAGGGCACTGTATTCTGATACACAATAAAGGTCCAGATATGTAGTATAAAGAATTCTATTCTGGGGTGTCAAATGTTGAAATATAAGATTCTGTCACTGACACAAAAATATTTCCTAATAAAAGGACATAGACTCCCTATGGATGGATATAAATAAAATCAAAATAGTATAATGAAATGATGAATAGTATTTTATTTTCCTATGGATGTTGAACTAAAAGAAAAATCATCTGATTTGAAGAGTTTTTTCATCATCAGCCTAGTCTAGTTAGAGAAGCAGCATGGCTCAGTGGAAAGAGCACAGGCTTTGGAGTCAGAGGTCATGGGTTCAAATCCCAGCTCGGCCACTTGTCAGCTGTGTGACTTTGGGCAAGTCACTTAACTTCTCGGTGCCTCAGTTACCTCATCTGTAAAATGGGGATTAAGACTGTAAGCCCCATGTGGGACAACCTGATTCCCCTGTGTCTACCCCAGCGCTTAGAACAGTGCTTGGCACATAGTAAGCGCTTAACAAATACCAACATTATTAGTCTAATTGTGTTTATAGATTATGATACAACAGCAGACCAAAGCTAGTCTCATTATTTTCCCCAGAGACTTGCTGGGCTGATCACTCCATATATGCATAGAATTAAATCAGTCATAAATTCAAGTGTTGAGGAGTTTTACCAGGCCTATGATGAAAAGGAAGAGATAGAAATACAGCAAACCTTTGTTAGTTGTTGGAGACTCCTGTCAAGAATAATGAATGAGCCTCAGTCCAGAGTCCTCAGGTCCCAGGAATTGATTGTTTTGATCATGAAGAACATAGAACTGCCAGTTAGTCAAAAATTCTGGATGACTAAGAGTTGAGGAGTCAACAGGTTTGGGAAACTGTTAGCTGGTAGCAGGGTTGGGTCGGGGAGGTGTTCAAAATAATCAATGGGATAGGGAAGACACCTGATGAAGCATTTGAAGAGAAGTAGGAAGGGTCCACGTGAATTCCCTTAGCATAATTGCTTTTGTATTTGTAAGCAAAACCTGCAGGTGGGTAGGGTTCCCCTATGAGGGATGTTGATTACTGGAGCTCTCCAGTTAGCAAAGGGCTAGGATAGGACAGGAGACAAAGAGAGAGAGAGAGAGAGAGAGAGAGAGAGAATATATGTATGTAGGGTCAGTCAGTTTACAGTTGAAAGTTTTCTGTATGATCTGTCTCTGCCTTCATCAGAGTAAAAGAGGTTTTTATGTGTTGTGCAATATCCTGACAGTAGGAAAGTAAATAAAAAAAGACACATTTCAAAAAAGACAACTTCACAAAACAAGCCTCTGTGCCAGGCATACTAACCCTGAATCTCATTTTGGCCCAGTGCACACTACCACTGCTTACAAAAGTAATCTTTATTTCCTCCTCAAAAATTGAATTTATTTATAAAACAGTATCATCAGGTGGAAAGAGCAAAGAACTGGGAGCTAGGAGACATGAATTGTAATCCCAGCTTTGCCCAGTTCCCTGCTGTGTGACCTTGGGCAGTCACCTACTTTCTCTGAACCCTCAGTTTTCTCATCTGTACAATGGGGATTAATCTTATGATCTCCCTCTCTCTAAGACTGTGGGCCATACCTAGGACAAGGACTGGGTCCAACCTGATTATCTTGTGAAGCACAACTCAAAGTCGCATCAGTATAAGCAGTTGGGCAAAAGCACCAACAGACAAACCAGTCTGTGATCCCCCAGAGACAGGAGACTCAGAAGTGAGCTTCATTTAGGTGGTTAGCTCAGATGGTGCAGCGAATACAAGCTGGGGTGTACCATCAGTTTGGAAGGGATTGCCAGTTACATTTTCTTATCACACAAGGATCAAATTTCACCATCAGTTGTAGCATGGGCAATACCATAATGCTGATATCAGGTAAAAATTGGCTGGGTGTATATGAGCGAGAAGAGAAATTATAGATGGTAGAATTCTTGTCATCTATTTGGATCAGCGGCACATAGGGAGTGTTCAAAAATGGGAAAAAGATTTGGAAATGGCATCAATCACCTTCTGCCTTCTGCCAATGGGCAGGTACATATTGTGATGGTTTCCGCTGCTACAGGAGGCAGCGAACAGCTCTCAAATGTCTTAGTCCTTTGGAGCCCCATACTCTTCAATCAATCAATGGTTTTTATTGAGGTCTTCCTGCATGAAGAGCACTTCTATGCGCTTGGGAAAGTACAACAGAGTTGATAGACATGATCCTGGCCCCCAAGGAACTTACTGTCTAAAGGGGGAGAGAGACATTAAAATAGATTAAGGATGGGGAAATAGAGTAAAAGAATATTTATATAAGTGCTGTGGGGCTAAGGTGAGTATCTAAGTCCATAAGGAGTACACAGCCAAGTGCTATAGAAAATTAATTGGAATCTCAACATCGCCAATCACGGCAACTTTCTAAACTCCCCACCCACCCAAACCTCCACTATTCATTAGAGAGCAGAATCACTTCTTACAAGTTGATTTTTATTCCTGTTATAGTACATTTCAGTCTCATTCCACATCGTTATAGTTGATGCCTGTCAAAAACTTGAAATCATTGCTATTTTATTTGTCCAAGTCATTCCGTGTCAGGCACAATCAAAAACCCACTGTGAAGTTACCTTTTGCCTTTGATACAAATACTTGTATGGGTCATCCCTTTCTAAAACAAATGAAGAATCAGACAGACTCAAGAGACCCCATCACTCCGGGGTTTTCTTTTACAAAAGCTGACCCCGAAATACCACCATTCTCTGTATTCTAAGTTCTGGTTCCTATTGCCTACAGTTCAGTGGATGGACAAGTTAAATATTTATGAAATACCCATCATGCTTAATGGCTTTAATTCCTTTTGAACTAAGGTTTCCATCTGGACCACTTATCTGCTGCAACTGTATTTTGACCCTTAAATAAGGCAGCATTGTCATGTCTCTGGTGAATTTATAGGCATCTTTCATTATACAACTGGAGTCTTCATGCTGGACAAAGTGCCAAAAGAAAGGCAACCAGATGCCTACCCCCACCCCCCTACAAGAAATGCAACTCCCACTCCTGCCAGCTAGCACAATGAACAACTGGCATCGGAACTTTTCCAACTTCTTCTTGTGTCTTGTCTTGTGCATTGACAGCAGGAAAGACCAGACTAGTGATCTTATCCCACATGGAAATACTATCAGTTCAGCAAAATCACTTGTCAAAAGATGGCAGAGATGATTGGGTAGCAAGACATTTTATTTTACACTCATCAATCATTTAAAGTACTTGAAACTGTTTAAAGTGCTCAAGGCTTTGAAATTGTTTCAAGTTTTTTAAAATGCATTTATCTTTAAAGCATCATGAATACACTGTTCACATAACAGAACATTGCTGGTGAGATAAAATGAATCTTAAAAAATCACAACTGTGAAACCTTTTTCTAAAATAATTTGCATTGTTTTTAGAGAAAGAGTTGGGATTGATACTATTCCCAATTTTTTTCCCATCTTTGAACACTTCCTATGGTCACTGATCCATATAACTGACAAGAATCCTACCCTCTATAATTTCTCTCCTTTCTCATATACACCCATCCAATCTTTACCTGATATCAGCATTAAGGTTGTTAAGAAATTCAAGGACTAAGACATATCTAGATGAATGACATGCCTTCTGGAAACCCATCCGTTTCCTTCCTTAATATTTTCAGATAATGCTAAGTTTGCATGTGTTCATGTGTGCAGTAACAGGGGAAGTGGGTTGGGTGCTGGGTGGTACAACTGTCTCTTCCCACACTGGGCTTAAGTAAATATCTCCCATTGATATATTATGTATTCACTATTTAGAGTACCACATACTATTTTCAATTCTATCTTTTGGCATCATATCCTTCCTGCATTGGAAAGTTAGTGAGGTCCCACCTGCTTTACTTCTTAGTTCAGTTTTTTTCCAGAGCAGTGAATAATAGTACTATCTTGTATTTATATACACAATATTTTCCCAAATAGCTTAAAGTGTCATCAGGTAATTATTGTCACCACAACCTTGAAAAGCAGGATGGAGGCCAATATCATAATCTTGGCTTTATTAACTCCTGCAGATTAACTTGTGGGCAAGCAACAGTAGAATACAACGCCTTTCCTTTAAACATTCATTTATCATTAAAATGTGTTGGCATATGAAGAAAACTGAGACAGGAGCTACATGTCTTGCCAGAAATTAAACCAGGAGCAAATGGGAGAGATGAGGAGAGCCTTGAAGTTCCCTGGCCCCTGTACTGAGGATACAGACCTTGGTCTTTCCACCTATCTCTCAATAAGGAAAAATAAACACAAAGGACAGCATATCGCTAGAACTTTATGATCATGTAGTCTTCATTTACATTAACAGTGCTATCTCTGCTTGTAAATGTAGACTGTGTCTGACTAAACAAAAGGTAAAATGTCACAAGATACATGGTGAATTCAATCCAAGGTAGAAAGCTAGTTTGGATAATCCACACTCTCTCCACCCCAAAGAATCATCACACCAAAAGAAATTTATAGAGGGTGGGCTATATGAGTTATTTTTCCTGAATTGTCCAGGTATTTGCTTCAATTCAAGCACTCTGCACATAGTACAGTGCTCTGCACATGGTAAGCACTAAATAAATATGATTGAATTCACTTTGACAATGTAGGTTCCAGAACTGTTCTATGGTTTTCATTATTCTTCTAAAAAGAAAGGTGTGTCTTCATATATTTTTAAGAGTTGAGAGCAACAGAGTAGTGATTTACGCTTTTTTTTTCCAGCAGGGGATGGGAGGGCGTTGGGTGGGGTTTAATGGTATTTATTAAGAGCATATGATGTGCCAGGCACTGTAGTAAGTGCTGGGGTCCCAGTCCAAATACCCATTTGACAGATGAGGTAACTGAGGCACAGAGAAGTGAAGTGACTTGTCCAAGACCTCACAACAGACAAGTGGCAGAGCTGGGATTAGAAACCAGGTCCTCTGACTCCCAGGCCTGTGTCCTATCTGCTAGGCCATGTTGTAAGACACACACAAGCACACATGTCCATTTTTGAAGACGGTACTACTGATGACAATATTGTAGCTGCATGCCAGTGTAGCTGAAAACAATTATACATGACCTATATACTTTTATTTGCATTGTTTGCATGTGAAGCTAGTTATTTCCTGTGCAGATGCCTTTTCCATATTGGGGGCTTACCTCTACTTTCAAGCCTTCCTCTTGGGATCCCAATCTTCACAAAGCCTTTGTTCGATTTTGATCACCCCCTTTCCTTATTGTTGCTCAGATGCATGATCCTTAACCATGTGATCACTCTTTTCTGTCAAAATCTTTACTGCTTTTTTTACTCTTTTTCAAGTCCTTCTTGAATAACTGAGTTATAGTCTGCTACCAACCTAAAAATCAAAAGCTTTTCTCTCCTGTTCTCCTCCTCTGACCACTTCTAGACCATTTGGATAGGAAGTAAATCCCTAACGACAGAATGAACACACACCCCCTCTGGGAGGAATTTTCAGTAATAAAAAAAGGCTGTACGCTGCTAAAAGCCACTTTTTGGTGACTTCTTGTCCTATTAATGGGGAAGATGTTGAGGAACTAACAACAGGAGAGATAAACTGAAAAATGTTCTCAATAGCTCTCAGTTCTGCAGTGTATCAGTAACGTAGGGATCAGTGGAGAATGTGTTTAAAACCCAAAAAGTGCAAGTCGAACTGTGATGCCTTTCCAAAGTCCTTCCTGTCAATCCCTACAAGTGATTCTTGGATTTTAGAAAATGTGTGAAGTCATATGACATATTGAGAAATTGAGATAAAAGATATTAAACTTAAAAAAATGCATTTTTCCAGCATGATATCCAAGATTGTTTAAAGAATTAAAGAAGGTTACCACTGTGGAGTATTTTGAAAATACAGGCAGAAATAGTAAGATGAAAAGATAAAGGAAAACAGAAGGACTTTCTTAGAGATTGTATTTTTCTTGTAGAAATATATTGAAACTAATTTAAAAAATTTAATTTTCAAACTCCTCAATCACAGCTTGCAGAGAAATGACCAACTTGGCTTTATGAAGAATAAATGACAACAGACTAACATAGTTTCCTTCAGTAGAAATTGAACCTGTAGATGAAAAAGAAACAATATATATGGTACAACTGATTTATTATGTCTGATTTCCACACATGACAAATTCATCAATAAGTTGGGGCAAATGAAAATGAATAATTATGTGATAGCACAACTGATTAGGACAGTTCTCAAATAGCTTTTCATGCTTTGTTCTTTTTTTTGGAATGTATACTAATCATCCACAATCTCATACTAGGGCAAAGACTGTGTTGAGCTACTCTGTCATATTCTCCAAAGTGCTTAAGTGCAGTGCTCTGCACCCGATAAGTGCTCAATAAATACCACTGATTATTTAGAATACCACATATTTACATCAATGAGCAAAGCTTTGCAGAGCAAAACAAGCACCCTTTTGAAGAAAAATCCCCAAATTCACATTTTTTGGTGGCAAAAATATTTTCAGCCTCATCATTCAATCCAACAACTGGGTGATTACAATAGCAGTTTTTGTTCTGCTGAGGCCATACAGACAAGGTGTTTTGAATGTGAGTGCAGATCTCATCCTCTTGTGTGCTGCCAAACTTGCCCAAAATACTGTCAATACTTTTAAGTCGGCCTCTTCTAATACAGTATAAACTCCACCTGGACAGGGAACATGTTACTTCATCAGTGGTATTTATTAAGTATTTACTGTGCATCAAGCACTTCCCTAAGTGCTTGGGAGATTCCAATGCGACAGAGTTGGTAGGCACGTTCCCAGCCCACAACGAGCTTACAGTCTAGAAGGGTGTCCTTCCTTCCCAACTGTTTACTATAGTCCAGTGGACTAAGTGATTAGGGTAGATGCAAGAGAATTAGGTTAGACATAGTCCTGGTCCCACATGGGGCTTCACAGAGTCCTTTCCCATCTAAACAATCGGAGGAGAGATCCATAATCATGGAAATTGTCCCAAGGAGGTTTTCACAGAAAACTACATTACATGGCTGGGGATTGAGTCCAAAATGAATGGATGGACTGGGGATGAGTCACTAGGATGGAGGGAGGAAGTGAGCAGCAGAGGATATAGAAAGCCCCTTCCCCTGCTAGGATGCCCCAGCAGCCACCCTCCTGCTCTCTCTTTTGCAGCATGGAGCAGAGGACATGGCAGCTGCCTTCGGAAATTTTTAGAACTCCCCCAATATATATCAGGCTCCTAGAAAGTCAGAATCATGCCTACTATCAATGGTATTTATTGAATGCTCTGTGCAGAGAACGGTACTAAGAGCTTGGGAAAGTATAATACATCAGAGTTAGCAGACATGTTCCCTGCCTACAATGATCTTACAGTGAACTATCTCTACTGTTCTCTCCCAAGCACGTCAATAAGCATAAGTTTACTAAATACTCTTGATTTTAAGTGGCTGGTACAGAGGTTTTTGGGGAGCAGGAGTTACATAGTCCCCTTTGTTATTTTGAATATGGGATCTGAGCGGGATCATTTCCATCAGCCTAGCAGGTCTAGCCTTCAACATCCCCATTTTCCCTCTACTCGTATCTTAATACAGAGGGGGTTGTGACCCTGGCCAATCAGATATGGCAGGCAATCAACAGGCAGACCTACACACCATTCAGAGCTGGCCTGATTCACTCAATCCGACGAGTGGCTCTACAGGCTGGAGGAGCTGACTGAATCACTCAAAAGGCAGATTTTCCTACCATTCTCACTGTGGCAACCATTCGACAGGCAGATTTTTACATCAATCAGATCCTGCCTGGGGAAAATCAGTCAGAGGAGCGGGCAGGAGTTGTGGCTATTAAAACAATACTCTAATTGGAGGAATTTCAACAAAGGCTCCCGAAAGCCTATCAAATGTAGAGGGAGTCATAGATTAGCAAGTCATACTCTTTTCACACACCCTGGTGAATTTATACCTGTAACATATGTTACATAAATCATACTGTGAAAGACTTCTGTGACCAAACATAAAAACACCGATCTCTCTCACCCACTCTCCCTTTTAATTAAACATGAGGTGTTTGTTTTTATTTCAGTGATAATCACAAGGTACTAGGTTTATGCCTATTTTGTTATAAAACCAGATTAATTTCAGAAATAGAAATGATTAATACTCACAATAATTGCCTTTTAATCATAAAAGCCTCTAAAATGTATTTTTCTCCCTTGCATAAAGAGACTACTATGGGCAACAAATGATTGAACCATGAAGGTACTATTACTCTCAAAAGTAGGACATCTTACTCTATACTCATTTTCATGACAAAAGCATTCACTTACTGGTGTCACCTCTCTATCTTCTGATGACCTTTCATCTCTCATCTCATATTTCCTCCTGACATACATTTCGATGCATAGTGGGTATTTCTAGCTTAATATTTAGAAAACTGAACTCCTCATCTGCCTTCCTTAACATTCTCTTCCTAACTTGCTGATCTGTCTATCACCCTCTCTGTCCTATAGACTCACAACTGCAGTGTCATCTCTGACTCTTCACTATCTTTTAACCCTCAGATTCAGCCTGTCATTAAATCCTGCTTGTTCTTCCTGTTTTAGTACAGTATTCCATAGCTCTTCTCCTTCCTCTCCACTCTCACAATCACCATCCTGGTGATCACCTTGCAGCTGGACTTGTGAGGCAACCTCTATCAGTCTTCCTATCAGCCTATCAGCCTCGTCCTTCATCAGTCTATTTTAGATAGAGTTGAAAATATCACTTTAAAATGAAAATGGGAGCACTTCACTCCCCCATTCAAAAATGTTCAAAGGCTTCCTGCAAGAAACAACATCCCCTAATACCAACTTCTAGGGAAACAGCATAGCCTAGTGGATAGAGGACAGGACAGGGAGTTAGAAGGACCTGGGATCTAGTCCCAGCTCAGCCACTTGCCTGCTGGGTGACCTAGGACAAGTCACTTCACTTCTCTGGGCCTCAATTACCTCACCTGTAAAATGGGGATTAATTTCATGAGCCCCATGTGGGATATGGACTGTTGTCCAACTTGATGCTCTTGTATGTACCCCAGTGTTTAGTTCGATGCCTGGCACAAGCTTAAAAAATACCATTAAAAAAAAAAAAACTTCTAGGCTCTCCATCACTTGGCTCTGTCTCACCTAGCTCTCTCTTCCCCTACAGTATTCCAACTCAGCCTCTTTCCTCCTCATAAGCAAATCCCCTAACTGCCCTTCACTCTCAACTCTCACATTTCCAACCCACTGCTAACACCTTTCGCTCTGTCTGAACCACCCTTTCTCTCACCTTCACCAACTTATATCCTCCTCTTTTCAAAGTCCTAGAGGTCACCAACTCTAGAGGCCATTCTTAGATTAATCCTCCCTTCCTGGTCATGCTATCCCATCAGTCACCTGTTTAATAGAGATGGGGTTATTCACTTGTGTTTATAATATTTAAAGCTATTTTTTCAGTCTTAAGTATATTTGCCAATTCATATCTGTTGTGTACATGGCAGCTCCTTAAGGGTAGGGTTCCTGTCTTTTGCTTCTCTGATATCAATCCATCAGTGGTATTTATTGAGTGCTCACTGTGTGCAAAGCATTGTACTAAGCACTTGGAAGATTACAATATAACAATATAACAGAGGTGGTAGACACATTCCCTGCCCCTAAGAAGCTTACAGTCTAAAGGGGAGAGGAAAGAAAAGGGGAACAGGGGCTCTTTTAACTCTTGCTCCCCTCCTCGAACTGTGTCTCCTGCACAGAGCCCTGGCCGCAAATGGTTGTGCAGGCCAGTAGCCTCGGCCCTGGCCAGCAGCTGTCACCCTCCCCCAGGACTAGGAGAGGCAGAAGGGAGGTAGGTGTGAGGTGGATGGGCAGCGGGGGAAGTTCCCCACTCACCTAATTGTGTGCTTGGCACAAGATAAGTGCTTAAATGCTGTTGAATAATATTGGGGCAGCTAATTGCCTTCTCCATAGTTTAGGTCATGTCAAGTGTATTCAGGGTTCTTCATAGAAGCTCACAGTCTAGATTTACTGGAATGAACCTGCACTGAATTACGATTAGATTCAGACATGCTATCTGTTCCAGGAGAACTGCTCAGGGCATGGAGGGATCATTTGCAGTGTCAGCAGCAACAGCATTTTGTGAGGTGTAGCTGTGTGCAGAGCCCTGTATTAAGGACTTAAGAAACATCAGAAAAATATAATATCTTATCTCTGCCCTCGACTAGCTGACAAATAAATGAAGAACATTCAATTATTTTATTCTATACTGCCTTTCCCCTTATGTGAAGGTGATAATGTGACCTCATCCCGACTGGTTAATGTTCAATTGTAACTTAAAATTCTACCTTATTTTCAAGATTTATTTTTATCTTTCTTTAATTAATGATAATAATCCTCAGGAACCTAAATAAACTGAAGTCATGGAATGAAGTTAATCTTTCAGCATCAAAACTATTCCCATGGCAAGTCAGCTTCATTAGGTGGGACAAATGAGGAGAATGGATAATAGCAAGGTATCCAAATGACTGCTATGTGGTGAGTTGAAATTGGGCAACCAAAAACATGATGAGAGAAGCAGCTTGGTGTAACGAATAAAGCATGGACCTGGGAGTCATAAGGTCATGGGTTTTAATCCCGACTCCACCACTTGTCTTCTGTGTGACCTTGGGCAAATCACTTCACTTCTCTGTCTCAGTTACCTCATTGATTCATTCATTCAATCATATTTATTGAGCGCTCACTGTATACAGAGCACTGTAACAAGTGCTTGGGGAAGTACAATATAAGAGAGCTGGTACACACATTTCCCTGCCCACAATGAGCTCACAATCTAGAGGGGAAGGTAGAAGTTAATGTAAATCAATACATTATGGATATGTACGTAAGTGCTGTGGGGCTGAGGGTGGGTACATCTCCAGCCCTGATCTTTCTCCTTCTTTGCAGTCTCATATTTCCACCTGCCTGTGACCTCAAACTTGACATGTCCAAAACAGAACTCCTCATCTTCCCACCAAAATCCTGTCCTCCCCATGACTTTCCCATCACTATAGACAGCACCACCATCCTCCCTATCTCACAAACCCATAACCACAGCATCATCCTCAACTCCTCTCTCTCACTCAACCCACAGATTCAATCTGACATCAAAACCTGTTGGTTCAACCTTCACAACATTGCTAAAATCCACCCTTTCATCTCTATCCAAACTTCTATCACATTAATCCAAGCATTTATCCTATCCCTCCTTGATTACAGCATCAGCATCTGTATTGAACTCCCTGCTTCCTCTCTCTCCACACTTCAGTTCATACTTGGCTCTTGGATCGTTTTTCTACAAAACTGCTCAGTAGACTTTTCCCTACTCCACGAGAACCTCCAATGGCTGTCCATCTACTTTCGCAAACAGAAACTCCTTACTATTGGCTTTAAAGCACACGATTACCTTTCCCCCTCCTACCTTACCCCCCTGATTTCCTATTGCAACCCAGGCTGCTCACTTCACTCCTCAAATGCCAACCTATCTACTGTACCTCTATCTTGTCTATCTCTCTGCTGACCCCTCGCCAATGTCCTGCCTCTTCGCAGAACTCCCTACCCCTTCATATCTGACAAATGATCACTGTCCCCACCTTCAAAGCCTTATTAAAATCACATTTCCTTCCAGAGGCCTTCCCCATGGCATTTTCTTTTCTACCACTCCTTTCTGCATCACCCTTGTTCTTGGATTTGTACCCTTTATTCACCCCATATCTGCACAGACTAAGAGTGAATCTTATCTGGATCCACACAATGGCACATAAATATAAGAATAATTATATTCTTATAAGAATTATAAGAATAATGGTAAGAATAATCTATGTGATTATGTGCATCATTTATATTAGGAGAGCTCAATACACTACAAGCCATGAAATGTTACATCTGTATTTCATACCATCTTGCCATTTCCTACTGAGGTTAGTTCCAACCAAAACAGTTCGCTAGCAGCAAGTGATGATGACCTTTCTTTGTGGGTGTCTTGCCATGAAACTGAAGAAAAAAATAACAATCTGAAGACCCTAGAAATAATAGTGGTATTATTTTTCTGTACTAAGCACTGGGGTAGATACAAGATAAAAAGGATGGTCACAATGCAGTCTAAGTTGGAGGGAGAACAAGTATCTTACAGATGAGGAAACAGGTTCAGAGAAGTTAAGTTCATTCATTCATTCATTCAATAGTATTTATTGAGCACTTACTGTGTGCAGAGAACTGTACTAAGCACTTGGAATGTACAATTCAGTAACAGATAGAAACAATCCCTGCCCAGTGACGGGCTTAAAGTCTAATTGGGGGAGACAGACGGACAAAAACAAGACAATTTAATCACCGTAAATAGAATCAAGGGGATGTACACCTCATTAACAAAATAAATAGTGTAATAAAAATATATACAAATGAGCACAGTGCTGAGGGGAGGGGAAGGGAGGGGGGAGGAGCAGAGGGAAAGGGGGGGGAAAGGGTGCTTAGCTGAGGGGAGGTGAAGAGGGGTAGAGAGGGAGCAGAGGGAGCAGAGGGAAAAGGGGAAGCTCAGTCTCGGAAGGCCTCTTGGAGGAGGTGAGCTCTTAGTAGGGCTTTGAAGAGGGGAAGAGAGTTAGTTTGGCGAAGGTGAGGAGGGAGGGCATTCCAGGACAGCGGGAGGACGTGGGCCAGGGGTCAATGGAGGAATAGGCGTGAACGGGGGACGGTGAGAAGGTGAGCAGCAGAGGAGTGGAGTGTGCGGATTGGGCAGTAGAAAGAGAGAAGGTAGGAGAGGTAGGAGGGAGCAAGGTGATGGAGACCCTTGAAACCCAGAGTGAGAAGTTTTTGTTTCGTGCAGAGGTTGATAGGTAACCACTGGTGGATTTTAAGGAGGGGAGTGACATGCCCAGAGCGTTTCTGCAGGAAGATGATCTGGGCAGCGGAATGAAGAATAGACTGGAGTGGGGAGAGACAGAAGGAAGGGAGATCAGAGAGAAGGCTGACACGATAATCCAGCCGGGATATTATGAGAGCCTGTACCAGTAAGATAGCCGTTTGGATGGAGAGGAAAGCGCGGAACTTGGTGAAATTATAAAGGTGAGACCAGCAGGCACTGGTGACAGATTGGATGTATGGGGTGAATGAGAGAGCTGAATCAAGGATGACACCAAGGTGGTGGGCTTGAGAGACGGGAAGGATGGTCGTACCATCCACAGTGACAGGGAAGTCAGGAAGAGGACAGGGCTTGGGAGGGAAGATAAGGAGCTCAGTTTTGGACATGTTAAGTGACTTACCCAAGGTCACAAAGCAGGCCCCTGGTGGAGTCAGAATTAGAACCCAGGTCCCCTGACTCCCAGAACAATTTTCTTTCCATGGGATCATGAAGTTTCGCTTGCTTGTGGAGAGGATTGTGAGTCCCACAGTGGACTTCCAGATCAAAGAGCTAAATTAAAGACACTAGATCAAAGAGATAAAAGTTAGGACAGTGTGTTGTTCTCTATGACTGGCCCTGACTTTAACAAGTATTCTTGTAGTCTATAAAGATATGCAAAAGAGGGGAAAACATTTAGTGCTAAATAGCACAATTGGAAATGTTTACCTTGTGTAAACAATCACTCAAGTCCACAAGATTGGAAGCTCCTTGAGAACAGAGATAACATCTTTCACTTCTTCTTTCTGTTCTATAAATCCCTAGTGTGGGCCTTTACACACAGTAGATGCTCAAAAATAATAATATTAACTGTGATATGATATTTATTAAGTGTTTACTACATGCCAAGCAGTGTACTAAGCACTGGGATAGATATGAAATAATCAGGTCAGAGGACAAAATCTCTGTCCCACATGGGAGTTCACAGTCTTAAGTAGAAGAGAGAACAGGTATCGAATTTCCATTTTACAGATGAGGAAACCGAGGTACAGAGAAGTAAAGTGACTCTCCCAAGGTCACACAGCAGGGAAGTGGCAGAGCTGTGATTAGAACACAGGCCCTCCGACTCCCAGGCCCAGACACTTTCCAGCAGGTCATGCTGCAAATGCTGTTGATTCTGAACAACTCTGGAATTTGCAGATAGCAACAGAATGGTGGGAGGCACCCACACAACAAGATTCTAATTCACATAGGCATCTCTGGTAATCACCATAGCCATGAAGCCTAGAGACAAATCATCTGTCAAACTTAATCACAAATGCCATAACATCTAATAGTGCATCAAAGGTTTTAAAAAAACAGCTCATTAAATCAGTTGATTATCTACCAATTAATTTCAACTTTATAACTGCTTATAAGATCAGCCATATGACTGGGAACTCTATTTTGATTTTTATCAACATCTGTAAGCTAAACATAGCTAGGCTAGGTCACCACTTGGGTCAGAGAAATAGAGCTGCTGGGTAAGAGCAATTTGGGTTCTATATTTTCTGGGTCATTTCAAAACCCAAGTTGCAGTTGATGTGCAACACCATCTAAGTTACTATCCCTTCTGAGTATCTAAAATGCACTCCATAAGCCCCACCCATTACTTGTAGACAATAAAGCAACCTATTTACCTGCATCAGTTCAAACTTTGCTACTTTAATTATATTCCCCCAACTAAATGTACATTTAAGTTTCAACTGGATGATGTTTTATTCATGATCTCTACTGGCACAAATTGGTGCAAGATTTACTACGTGCTGTTAGCAGTTGCTGTTTCATCAGACCAGGCAGATTTGTTGCCTTGAAAGATGAAGAAATCACTAGGCAATTCCTATATCAGTGAGTCTCTGGGATAAATGGTGCCCTCTCCCACATTCATACTTGCCCAGAAAATATTATTATTGGCAGGCTCATGGATTCCCTATGCTAACAATTATACTTGCAGCACAAGGTGTTACCAGCTGCTAGATATATTATTAACCAGCTATTGGAGCCATTACTCCAGTGGCACTGTTATCAAGGTAGCCTGAATTTCATAGTCTTCAAACAACAATTGGAATTGTGTGTGTTTCATATAACAAGTAACTGATCAGTGTTTCAAAAATTTGGTTGTATTAAACTATAGAAAATACCACCTTGTGGAGCTTCTCTCAAAGATGGTACTGAAAACAATAATTTCCTTTTCAGCAATTGTTATAGGTATCAGGAAAATCAATCAATGGTATTTATTGATGCTTATTGTATGCAGAGCACTGTACTAAGCACTTGGGAGAGTGCAGTACAACACAGCTAGTAGACACATTCCCTGCCATCAAGGAGCTTACGGTCTAGAGGGGGAGAAAGCGTGTTTTAACAGGTAATTTGAAATAGGTTCCATTTTTATTGATATTGGTGGTGGTCCCACATAAGACTGACAATTACACTTTGGTGTTTAACTACAGAAACCACATCCAAGGTTTTACGTTCAAAACTAAAGAGTGTCTTTTTTTTTTTTAAGTAAAACAGCTTTCTATGTCCTGACGGCTCATAAATTAAGGTGATGAGGGTACTATTCTGTCACTGTTTAGATCCCAAAGTCTTACTTTTGTTTCACCAGGCTGATACCCTAAACACATTCTCAATTCAATTGTTTCTGAAAAGCAGGTCAAGCACGAGATTCTATTGTTGTATTCATTAACAGCAAAGCAACATGTTGACTGAATCAGAAATCTCGACTATGGAGGTTTCTTAAACTTGTAAGATAACTCCCTCTACCCTCTACCTCAGTATTCACCATTGAAATCAAAAGATTTTACTCCACTCAAAGTTCCCACAAACTGGCAAATCAATTGGTCACTTTACTGGAAATAGAACCAGGTTAAAAACGCATAGCCTGTTCATTTCTCAACCCTGTCCAAATTCTGTTGATTTTTCCTCCTCAATATTTGTAGAACTCACCTCCCTCTCTTGCTTTCAGTACTGTTAAACCCCATCTTTAATTAATCATCATTTGGCCCTGGCCTTCTGTTTCCTCCTTTGACTTTTCTGTTTACCATTTGTTTTCCTTTTGTTTAGGCTGGTACTGCATATCAGATTCTTACTTCACCAAAATGTCTTCACCAACTTTATGTCCAACAGAAGATTCATTCTTGCTGAATATTCATTCATAAATTATGCACAGAGCACTGTACTATGAAAAAAAAGGAGAGCTGCGATAGGAGGAATAAAGAATAGATGTTTGCTTTTTCTTAGGCAATCCATTGACTCATTGGAAAAAATGTCTGGTCAGTTTCCCCAGTTATGCTGGAGAGACTTTTTATGGTATTTGTTAAGCACTTACTATGTGCCATGCACTGTACTAAGAGGTGAGGTAGATAAAAGCTAATCAGGTTGGACATAGCCCTTGTCCACATGGGCTCACAGTTTAAATCCCCATTTTACAGATGAAGTAACTGAGGCAAAGGGAAGTTAAGTGATTTACCAAAGGTCACCTAGCAGACAAGGGAAGCAGCATGATGTAGTGGCTACAGTCCGGGCCTGGGACTCAGAAGGTCATGAGTTCTAATCCCAGATCGGCCACTCGCCTTCTGTGTGACCTTGGGTAAGTCACTTCACTTCTCTGGGCCTCACTTACCTCATCTGTAAAATGGGGATTGAGACTGCGAGCCCCACGTGGGACAGGATCTCTGTCCAAGTCGATTTGCTTGTACCCACCCCAGCCCTTAGTACAGTGCATGGCACATAGTAAGTGCTTAACAAATCCCATCATTAAAAAAATTAAATTAAGTTTTGGTGCCAGGATTAGCACCCAATTTATCTGTCAATCATATTCATTGAGTGTTTACTGTGTGCAGAGCACTGTACTAAGCACTTGGGAAGCTACAATATAACAGAGTTGGTAAACATATTTCCTGACCACAAGGAACTCATAGTCAGGAGGGGGAGACAGACATTAATATAAACAAATAAATTAAGGATATGTAAATAAGTGCTGTTGGGCTGAGAGAAGGGTGAATAAATGGAGCAAATCAGAGTGACACAGAAGGGACTGGGAAAAGAGGAACTGAGGGCTTTTCCAGGGAAGGTCTCTTGGAAAAGATGTGCCTTGAATAAGGCTCTGAAGGTCTTGTCTTTTGCTGTTGAGTCATCTCCAACCCATAGCGACACCATGGTCACATCGCTCTCTGCAATCATTCTATAGTGCATCCAAAGAGTTTTCTTGGAAAAAATATGGAAGTGGTTTACCATTGCCTCCTTCTGCTCAGTTAACTTCAGTATCCACCCTTGACTCTCTCCCATGCTGCTGCTGCCCAGCACAGGTGGGCTTTGACTTGTAGCAGATTGCCTTCCATTCACTAGACACTGTCCAAACTAGGAATGGAATGGCTATGCCTCTGCTTCATTCTCCCTCCCATAGTTGAGACTGATAGAGTACTGGAAACTCTCCAGGTGTGACCCTGATAGGGGACTCTGAAGGTAGAAAGAGTAATTGTCAGTCGGATATGGAGAGAGAGGGTATTTGAGATGTGGGTGAGAGGTCGGCAGTTTGATAGATCAGATCGAGGTACATTGAGTAGGGTGGCATTAGAGAAGCGAAGTGTGCGGGCTGGGTTGTAATAGGAAAGTAGAAAGGTAAGGTAGGAGGGGACAAGGTGATTGAGTGTTTTAAAGCCAATGGTAAGGAGTTTCTGTTTGATGCAGAGGTGACTGAGTAACCACTGGAGCTTCTTGAGGAGTGGGGAAACATGGACTGAATGTTTTTATAGAAAAATGATCCAGATGGCAGAGTGAAGTATGGACTGGAGCGGGTAGAGACAGGAGGCAGGGAGGTCAGCAAGGAGTCTGATACAGGAATCAATGAAGGATATGATAAATGCTTGGATTAACATTGTAGCAGTTTGAATGCAGAAGAAGGGGCAGATTTTAGTGATGTTGTGAAGGTTGAACCGACAAGACATAGTGATAGATTTAATATGAGGGTTGAATGAGAGAGAAGTGTCAAGGAGCATGGTCTAGTGGATAGAGCATGGGCCTGGGAATTAGAAGGTCATGGGTCCTAATCCAAGTTCTGCCACTTGTCTGCTGGGTGACCTTGGGCAAGTCACTTCACTTCTCTGTGCCTCAGTTCCATCATGTAAAATGGGGATTAAGACTATGAGCCCCGCATGGGACAAGGGCTGTGCCCAACCCGATTATCTTGTATCCACCCCAGCACTTAGAACCACCCCAGCCTACTACTACATAATAAGTACTTAAAAATACCATAATCTTTATTATTATTATTGATAACGTCAAGGTTACGGGCTTCTGAGATAGGGAGGGTGGTTGGGGCTGTCAGTGCTTCTGACTCCCAGAATCGTGCAATGGGCAATTCTGGCAGCAGCAACAAATATAGGAAAGTGACCAGACTGCTCCAGGTGAGTGTGCCAGACAAGGGGCAGGTGAGAGGAATTGCACCAGGAGCAGAAGCAACGTGGCATAGTGAGAAAGAGAAGGGAAAGTCACAGAAAGTCAAATGAATACAAAATCAATGTATCCCAAACTACAGGCAATTTCATAACACAAAAGCATGGAAATTCTGAGGCTCCCATGATTCAGAATATTTAAGGCAAATTCTTAATAGTGTACTTTTATAAACTATACCATCAAATTACATTTACAGTGAAATAGTAAAGCTGTGGAGGTTGTGCTAGGCCACATCTGCTTCTCTCTGTCCTGCTGGGGTGGTGCAGGGCAGGTCGGGATGGAGGTTCCTCAGTGATTCAGAGGAGAGCTGCTGCAGGATCCCAGGGAGGCAGTATGGCAGTCCTCTAGAGGAGGATGTTGAGGGCATGGAGAGCCACTATGTGTCCCACTATGGGAGCTGTGGTAGATTCACACAGCAGCCTGGTGGATAGAGAGGCCCGGGAGTACCATCTGCAACAGCTGAAGTAATGCAGTCCACGCTGGGAGTCATGCATTAGGGGACAATCTTCCTAGAACATGCCTCTGTCGGGATAGATGTGATGCAATGCAGTGTCAGAAGAAACAGTCGTGGGTATGCACGAGGTATCAGACACAGCATAATTTCTACAACTCGAGTTTGAGGAAACATGGGGTATTTCAAGAACACAATCTGGCATTATAGGAAAACAAACTGAACTAGCAGAGAGGGACTTGTCTTCAGAGATGACCCCATTCATAATCAGCCATTGGTGAACTCAGTATGGAAGTTTCATGAATATTCTATAATATTCATATATTCATAAACTCCTCTATTGTGAGCAGGGAACATGTCTACCAAGTGTGTTATACTGTACTCTCCCAAGCTCTTAGTACAGTGCTCTGCACACAGTATACTCTCAATAAATAGGATTAATTAAACCTTTCATTATTTTGGAAATAATGGAAATTCTCATTTTGCCACATATACATCCAGTCATATTTCAATTTACAAAGTGAACACAATCTAGAAAACTGCACGCTGGAGGACTTAAATGCTTAAAGTTCTAAACTTAAGTTCAACACAAAGCATTTGCCCGTAAATAAACCTGTCACAGTGATGCATGTGTATCACTATACTGCCCTCCAGTGGCTCTAAAATAACCAATTTTCTTATCTATAATGGGTTAAAAATATAACCCAACCCAAATACGGAGTGCTCAATTTAGCTTGCATCTTAAGTCTGATTGCCACCAGTTATATCAATCATGGAAATTATAGTGAGGAACTGTTTCACATAATGCAATTCAAAGCATCAATGTTTTGTTATACAATGCAATGGGCTAGAATAACCTGTATAGAAAAGAGTATTCTGGGCTTGGCAAAAAAGTAAACATATCATGATGGATGCAAAATGCAGAGGACAACTCAACCTACCCTACTATTTCCATATTTACAAAAAGAAAGCTTACGGCATTTCAGAAATCCAACAGCCTTGTAAATTATATATTTTGTTCCATGAGAATTATACAATGAATAAATATATCATACACAAAGAACCTGAAATCCAGGACAAATGAATGGGACTTTAGAGGACTTCTGGCGGTCTGAACTGAGTATTAAAAGCTATACAATATTACTAACATTACCCTACCTGGGTACACATTGTAGTACATTAGACAAATAAATCCCTGCTCGAAAGACTCATGTGGTCTTTAAACACAAATAGCTGTAATTCAGAATACAAACTGGAGATATCAGAGTGAACAGTTACTGTGTTGAAATAATGCCCCAAAACTAGAAGTGAATGTACATTGGACCATAACTAGAAGATATATAAATATACAGCTATCATTGCTATTTAAAGATGGTGTTACTGACCATGCATGGATGTGGTTGAAAAGGCCGATGATGGAGAAAGAATGTTAATGCTATATATATATATGCATATTCAAATATCTGAAAACATTATATGAATTCTCCTATCATTACTATGATTTTCAATCTATGGTATTTATTAAGCACTGCAGGGCTCTGCACTAAGCACTTGGCCGAGTACAATAGATCAAACATATTTGATCTGTCACAAATCCACATTATGCCTAGGTAGGTAAATGTTCCCCAAATTTCAGTGACTTCTGTGAACTCAGAAACCAATCATATAGCTCAAGACATTTCAGAACATTTAAATCCTAGGGTATAGCTCAAAATGTTACACACAGGTCCTCTTGGCATTCCCCACAAATTGGGTTTTGAAAACAGGGTTGTATTTTTTAATTTATTTTATTGAAGGCTTGGTAGAGACACCTTGAAGAAGAAAAAGCAATGAATGTGGTTGTAATTTTGTAGAAGGTTGAGCAACCTGAGTAAACTGGACTTTCAAAAGTGGGAAGAATGCCGTGCTAAAATGGTAACTCAACAGTGGCTATTTAAAACATATGAAACAAAACCTGCTTCATGGTGGAAAGAAAGTTAGACCACCAACAGCATAAACAGATATTTTAATTCTTGAAGCTTCCTGGTCCTCATATAAGGACGCTGAAATGGTCATTCACTTACACTTCCAGAGTGATGAACAGTTTTTACTAGGCAAAGACTATTGCATACATTTATTTCATTCTCAGGGTAGCCCTATGAAAAGGAAGGGTTGGTAAAAAATTGCAAGTGAATTGGTCAATGTTTTAAACTCCAGAGTAGATATGCATCGAGTGAAGAAAACCATCACAATCACAAATATGACCCAAATCCCTGCCCTGGCTACCAAAGGACGACTTGGGATCTTTCTCCACCGGTCCCCATGAGAACCTCTACTTCCCAAGAGCTCCCTACCCATGAAGGAACGAGTGCATCCAAGAATGTGATGGAGAATGGTGGAGATCCTAAGTTCACAGCTGTCAAAAGCCCTGTTCAAACCCCAGTCCACCTTATTCGCACATCATCACTCCTTCAATCAATGAATCGTACTTACTGAGCACTTACTGTGTGCAGAGCACTCTACTAAGTGCTTCAGTTTCAAATCCTATGTTCCAGAGGGATTCAGGCCCTGGGTGTAATCACCAGCCCCCTCCCCTTCACATGGGCTGACCTAGTCTATCTCCATGGCGCTGCCTCTCTCCACCAAACAGACACAACCCGAGATGCCAATTTCATGCTTGGCCACCGGCCCCCATCCTGAGGCTCCCTCTTCTCCCCTCGGATGGGCACCAAAACCAGCCCCCAGACACAGCACCAATTGCCTCTCTTCTGTCCCCTGATGCTCCTCCCACTACCAGCTCTTAGAAACACAGTGCAGGTCCAGAAGGCAAGGCTCCCCCGAGTGCAGGACTTGGGGTAAACTTGAGTTCTATTCCAGCTCCTCGTGGGCAGAGAACATGTCTACCAACTTTATTGTACTTTTCCAAGCGCTTAGTACAGTGCTCTCTGCATGCTGGAATTGCTCAATAAAGACCACTGATTGATTTGACAGCCCCACATTAAAATTAGAAGAGAATTATGCTGGAAAGGTTTGGGCTTTCATTATCCTTTGGAACTGGCAAATCTCCAATATGCATGGTGCGAAGTGAGAGAATTGCGTTTGGGATGATCGGAATACCAAAATGAAGCAATATGTGCTGTTGCTCTGATTTATGCCCCCCCCCCCCAAACAGTAGAGACTTGTCTTAGCATAATAGAAACATTAAAGCTTTATGAATAAAGCCCATAGATTTTAAAATATTGTAATTTACTGTGTCTGCTGGAGAAAGTCTTCTTGCTATTTATGGATTTACTGCCTAGCAGCTCCATACTATGCCATGGAATTCTGTAACAGTCTGATATACATAAGAAAGTGTTTGGAACTTTAAGAAGTTGGTCAGGCTTTACATTCTCCTCTTATTTCTCAGTCTCATTTTGGTATATGAACAATACTTCTATGTTTATTATGGACTTATATACTCCCTGTCTCCAAATCTCTTCACAGTACTATCCAAAATACTAAAAGATGAAGACAACCACACTTTCAGGTGGTTATTGTTGCTACGGAAACTGCTTACCCAAAATCCACATTTGCAGTGCATCTGTCTCCCGCTCCACAAAAAATTCAACATTCACAACACTTCTAGCCATCTCAAAATGGAAGAGAAAAATTGTCATCAAGTACTTGAAATTAGAAATTATCGTGTGCAGAAGATGCATCAATTTTCAGTCCTGCAGAAAACTATTTCCAAACTGCTCCATATTTTTGGCCTAACTGCATAATAGAATGGAATTAAAAGCAACCTTAAAAATGATAAAATGATAAAAAAGATTCCTCTCATAAGTGTCGCCATTGGACATGCAAGCCAGAGAACTATCCCAAATAACCTTTTCCTTTGTACTCTCTTGTTTAGTAATTGCTGGGCAAGAAATATAGCTAAGTTAGACATCTGCCTTTTCTCCAACTTTTTATACCATGCCCTGTGTGATGCAGTGGTCAGATGTTGACTATGCAGTTTGCTTCTAATCATTCTGAACCATATGCTGCTGCTGCTTTTTCATTTGGGACTGTAAGCAGGGAACAGATCTGCTAATTCTGTTGCATTGTACTTTCCCAAGAGTTTAGTATCGGGTTCTGCATATAGTATGTGCTCAATAAATACCATTGATCGACTGACTGATTGTGGTTTTTTTAATGGTATCTGTTAAGCACTTACTATATGTCAGGCGCTGTACTAAGCACTGGGTGAGACACAGTCCATGTCCCACAGGGGCTCACACCCTTAATCCCCAATTGAAAAATGAGGTAAATGAGGCACAGAGAAGTGAAGTGACTTGCCCAAGGTCATACCTCAGACAAGTGGCAGAGCTGGGAATGGAACTCAGGTCCTTCTAACTCCCAGGCCTTTGTTTTATCCACTAGGCCAAGCTGCTTCTCTAGGTCACACTGCTTCTCTTGTTTGTTCTCCCTGTACGGCAGGACAATTCTGATTGCAGAAGGTAGCTCTGGGACTTTGTCCTCAGCACTGTAGAAAATATACTTTATTATAGCACTCTGTACACAATAAGCAATCAATAAATACCATTGATTGGTTATTTTAACAGAAATATTCATTTAGAGTTTACTAAGTGCCAAGCACTGGGGAAGATACAAGATAATCAAATCTGAGACAGTTCTTGTTCCACAAAGGGCTCATAATTTAAGAATGTAATGAGAGCATCTACCTTCTTCCCATTTTAGAGATGAGGAAACTGAAGCCCAAAAAGATTACATGACTTGCACAAAATCATAATGATGGTATTTCTTAAGCACTTACTATGTGCCAAGCACTGTACTAAGTGTTGGGGGCAATATAAGCAAATCAAGTTGGACACAGTCCCTGTCCCATGTAGGACTCACAATTTCAATCCCCATTTGACAGATGAGGTAACTGAGGCATGGAGAAGTGAAGTGACTGGCCCAGGGTCACATAACAGATAAGTGGCAGAGCCAGGTTTAGAACTCATGACCTTCCGACTCCCAGGCCCGTGATCTATCCACTATGCCGTACTGCTTCCCAAATCACACAGCAGACCCGTGGCACAGCTGGGATTAGAACTTTGGTCTTCTGACTCCCAGTTCCATGACTTTTTTGTTACGCATGCTGCCTTCCACATTGTCAAATGTCTAAGGGCGCTTGTTTAAAGGTTGGAAAGTGTGCTTACCATCCTTCACTGCTTCAGATTAAAATGTTACAGGCAGCAAAGCAAGAAATGTATCAACAATGCCTTGTAACTCCTCAAGATCATAATCAAAGGACACTTACAAAGTCCTGGGAAAGGAAGTACGACTCGAGCTACAAAACATGAGTGACAAGTCATGTGATGCCCAAGCCAACGAGAACCAGGGACATGCTGACCACCATCAAACTAAAGGCTTGTATGCATTGTTATAGAAGCTATGTGACCCCATATACACCACTAAGGCACCCTATTGGAAAAACTGATAGAACCACTCTCATCAAACACAAAGAGGGAATTGTGTGAAGATGCCAAGACCTCTACAACTATAACCTCTTCATGTGTTCCTTGAGGACAAGGCCCCTTGGGGCCCAGAAACCAGCCCCAGTGTTAAGGGCCTTGGCCTTAGCTTGGACTTTTGAGTAAAGTACCTTTTAAAGTAAAGTACCCAGATTATCTTTCTACAGAAATGCTCAGAGCATGTCACCCCCCTCCTCAAAAATCTCCAGTGTTTGCCTTTCCACCTCCTTATCAAATAAAAACTCCTCACTATTGGCTTTAAAGCTCTCTATCACCTTGACCCCTCTTATTTTACCTCCCTTCTATCCTTCTACAACCCAGCCCGCACACTTTGCTCCTCTGGTGCTAACCTTCTTACTGTTCCTCGACCTCACCTGTCTCACTGCCAACCCCTGGCCCACGTCCTACCTCTGGCCTGGAATGCCCTCTCTCCTCAAATTCGCCAGGTAATCACTCTCTCCGCTTCCAAAGCCCTGCTGAAAGTGCATCTCCTCCAAGAGGCCTTCCAAGACTAAACCCCACTTTTTCTCATCTTCCATTCCCTTTCGTGTCACCCTGACTTGCTCCCTTTGCTCTTCCCCCATCTCCACACTTTTGTATATATCTGTAATTTTATTTATTCATATTGATGCCTGTTTACTTGTATTGATGTCTGTCTCCCCCCTTCTGGACTGTGAGCTCACTGTTGGCAGGGATTGTCTCTCTTCATTGCTCTATTGCACTTTCATTCATTCAATCATATTTATTGAGCACTTACTGTGTGCTGAGCACTGTACTAAGTGCTTGGAAAGTACAATTCAGCAACTAATAGAGACAATCCCTACCCAATGATGGGCTCATCCTCTGCACACAGTAAGTGCTCAATAAATGTGATTGAATGAATGACTGAATTATAGAGTCAAAGTCTACTTAGACTGTGAGCCTGTGGGATAGGGACTGTGACCAACCTGGTTATCTTGTATCTACCCCAGAGCTTAGAACAGTGTAAACTCGTTCTGGGCAGGGAATGTGTCAGTTATATTGTTATCTTGTTACTCTCCCAAGCACTTAGTACAGGGCTCTGCACACACTCTGCACTCAATAAATATGATTGACTGACACATAGTAAGTGCTTAACAAATACCATTCAAAAAAAAGTCACGAAATATGGTAAATCACCTGAATTTGACTTCATTCCTGCAGAAATCTACAGCACAGGAGCAAACCAACTCCTCAGGTGTCTGTGCGAGCATTTCCTTAATATAAAGATTACTGAGGAATGTCACAAGACTTCAAATCTTCAAGAAGAAAGGAGAGAGCAATGAATGTGGAAATTACTGGGTAATCTCACTGTGCTCCATTGCTAGCAAGATTCTAAACTGAATCTTTCTGGTTAGGCTGTAGAAGAATACAGTTAACGTTGGACCAGCTGTATACCAAAGGGGTTTCAGATCACAGTGTGACATAGCAGCCCAAGAGAATTCAGAAGTTTGGTGTATATGCTGAGACCCCTATACTCTCTTCATAGTCCTGACTAAAGCATTGGATGCCATCAGAGCAGCTAAATTAGTTTTAGGGTTAGGGTCAGCTTCTCTGAGAAGTTCACCAAGACCCTTAAACAACTGAGGCTAGTATAATTGGTCAGGTTAGAGCTGAAAGTGCCCTAGAGGACGAGAGAGAGTGCCTTGATAGTACTGCAAGATTCCCAGGGGGCTGCTGAGGGGGAACTGAAAGAGGACCTACTCAGACAAGAAGAACAAAATAAATGGCATAGCACAGTCTCCAACAGATACAAGGTCTGGCAATCCACAAACACACTTTGAAGACAAATGCTTTCTTATCCACACACGATGCAGGCAGTGGAGTATGTTGGGCACAGGTTTAGCCACATCCATGGGCACAAATAGGATATTACTGGCAGTAGCAACATTTTCATAAATGAAGGGCCAATTACATGAGAAGCAATGGGACTTAGTGGATAGAGCACGGGCTTGGGAGTCAGAAGTCATGGGTTCTAAGTGGCTCCACCACTTGTCAGTTGTGTGACTTTGGACAAGTCACTTAACTTCTCTGTGCCTCAGTTACCTCATCTGTAAAATGGAGATTCAGACTGTGAACTCCACCTGGGACAACCTGATTACCTCGAATCTACCCCAGTGCCTAGAACAGTGCTTGGGACATAGTAAGCACTTAACAAGTACCATCATCATCATAAGGGCAGAGATCATGTCTATGAACTCGTATTGTCTTCTCCCAAGTTCATTCATTCATTCATTCAATCATATTATTGAACTCTTACTGTGTGCAAAGCAGTGGACTAAGCACTTGGGAGAGTACAATATAACAACAGACACATTCCTGTCCACAATGAGTTCAAGGTCTAGAGGGGGAGACAGATATTAATATAAATAAATAAATAGATAGATAAATTACAGATATATACAGATATACATATATGCTGTGGGGATGGGAGGGAGGATGAATGAAGGAGCTAGTAAGAGTGGCTCAGAAGGGAGTGGGAGAAGAGGAGAGGAGGGCTTAGTCAGGGAAGGCTTCTTGGAGGAGATGTGCTTCAATAAGGTCTTGAAGTGGGGGAGGGCAATTATCTGACCTCCCAAGTGCTTAATATAGCTCACTGCACACAACAGATACTTAATAAATGTTATTGCTAGACTATGAAGTTAGCAATGAATTGGTTGCTCTGCTGTCACCACACTCAGTTTTGCAGTCTGCTTTAGCTATGCTGGACTTTTTCATTCTACTTTCTATCTCCTTATCCATGCATCACTAGACAGCATTCTGCTAAGGTAGCAGAATTCAGTGAGACCTTTAAGTTCTGTTTGTCCGTGAAAATCCTTGCTCATATGTAGAGTTGCTCAGGTCTGGATTGGTAAATAACCTCCATTTTATTTAGATTTAATGTCAGTCCCCTGCAGTGCTGACTGTACATAATCATTTTCATCTCTTCTTGAGATTGTGCCTCCAGAGCATAGTCATCTGCATAAACCAATTCCTGGACCACTGCCTCAGTGACTTTTGAAGTAGTACTAATAGAACTGATTTTGTGGGCACTGGGTGCAATGTACTTTACTAAGTGTTTGAATAGTACAAACCAAGCAAGTGACACATTCCTGGTCCACAGTGAATTTACACTCTAATGGGAAAAAGGGACATAAAATACTTAGAGTAATCAAAATAAATACTGCTTGTACAAATGCACAATGAAGATGTTCATTGCCTTTAAACTGTAAGAATCCAGTGGCTCTGAAGCATATTTTGACTCCATCTTGCAGATCCCTCATCTCTCTCATTCAACCCACACATTCAATCTGTCACCAAATCCCGTTGGTTCAACCTTCACACATCACTAAAATCTGCCCTTTCCTCTCCATCCAAACTGCTACATTATCCTATCCCACCTTGACTACAGCATCAGCTTTCTTGCTGACCTTCTTGCCTCCTGTTTCTCCCCACTCCGGTCTATACTTTACTATATTGCTCAGAAGCACATGACATAGTGGATAGAGCATGGGCCTGGGGGTCAGAAGGTCATGGGTTCTAATCCCAGCTCTGCCACTTGTCTGCTGTGTGACCCTGGGCAAGTCACTTCACTTCTCTGTGCCTTAGTTCCCTCATCTGCAAAATGGGGATTGAGACTGTGAGCCCCACGTGGGACAGGGACTGTGTCCAACTTGATTTTCTTGTATCCACTCCAGCACTTATTACAGTGCCTAGCCCATAGTAAGTGCTTAACAAATACCACAATTATTATTATTATTATTTTCCCATAAAATCATTCAGTCCACGTTTCCCCACTCCTCAAGAACCTCCAGTGGTTGCCCATCTACCTCTGCAGCAAACAGAAACTCCTTATCATAAGCTTTAAAGCACTCAATCACCTTACCTCACTGATTTCCTACTACAACTCAACCCACATACTTCACTCCATTAATGCCAGCCTTCTCAATGTACTTCGATGTCATCTTTCTTGGTGCTAACCACTCACCCATGTCCTGCCTCTGGCCTGGAATGCCCTCCCTCTTCATATCCTACAAATGATCACTCTCCTCGCTTTCAAAGTCTTATTAAAATTACATTTCTTCCAAGAGATTTTTCCCATTCTTGAGGCCCCAGGCCTCAAGACCCCACTACCATTCCATTTGGAAATCCTCATTTCGCCTACTCCCTCTCTTCAATAGCAGACACTCAATAATTGTTACCACTATGACTACTGCTACTTCTAGGACATAGCAGGTGAAGAAATCTAACATTGTGAGCAGGTAATGTTGTGATTAGTTTAGTGTTCTGTACATAATAAGCACTCAATAATTATGATTGATTGATTATTGTATAAGATGGAGATGGCTAGTGGAGAGGCTCAATGCCAGTGATATGGAGTTTCTGCTTGAGGAGCCAAGAAATGGGTAGCCACTGCCATTTTTTGAAGAGGGAGAGTTGTGCGCTGAGTGTCATTTTAGAAAGATGGTCTGTGCAACAATGTACAATATAGATGGTAGTGTTTCTTTAATGGTCATAGTGCTTTTAAGCATTTACTATGTGCCAAGCACTGTTCTAAGCACTGGGGAAGATACAAGATATTTCAGGTTGGACACAGTCCCTGCCCCACATGGGGATTACAGTCTACGTAGAGGGAGTAGGAGTTAATAACCATTTTACAGATGAGGAAACTTGTGCACTGTGGAGTGCCTTGCCCTAAATCACAGAGCAGATAAGTGGTAGAGATGGGATTAGAACCCAGGTCCTCTGACTTGCGAGTGTGCTCTCTCCACTAACTCATGCTGCTTTCAAGAAGGAAGGAGTGAAGAAGGATTGAAGGAAGCAAATTCTGGAGTCAAGGAGACCAATTCCAGAATCCTGCAATCTAGGTGTTATTCTTGATTCCTAATACTAGTGGTATTTCTTAAACGCTTACTATATGCCAAGCATTGTATTAAGCACTGGGATAGATATAATACAATCAGATCAGAAGCAGTCTCTGTCCCAAGTGGGGCTCACAATCTAAGCGGGAGGGGGAATTTAATCTCTATTTTACAGATGAGGAAACTGAGGCACAGAAAAGATAAGTGCAGCCTTTCAGTGTTCACATTCTATCTAACTGTTAAATCCTGCTGGTTCTTTGGCCACCACATTTTCTAGATCTGTCTCTTGCCACTAGCCACTTGCCACTAAGTGCCACTAACACTGCCCACCTCCTCTTCATGTTGCCCTCCACTACTTCCCCATCCCCTTGAAAACTTCTCACAATCAATTCCATGTCCTGATGATTGCCAACTTTGCCCAACTCAGTCAGAGCTACTGGGACCAGGGAGTGGCTAAGAGTGGCAGTGGCTGGAAGCATCAGCCCCTAGGAGCATTGAATAGTGACATCTGGGAGTGGCAAGAAGTGACAGTAGTGGGTAGCTACAGTGGGCCACAGCGGCCTCACCCTGGGAAAAGTTTAAGACTCCAGTAGCGGAGGAGAAGAAAGAGGTCAGCAGTTTAGTGGAAACAGCACAGAACTGGGAGTCAGGAGACCTGGACTCTACGCCTGGTTCTGCCACTTGTCTGCTGTGCAACCTTGTGCAAGTTACTTCACTTCTCTGGACCTCGGTTTCCTCATCTATAAAATGGGGATTCAATGCCTGTTCTCACTCCTGGATTGTAAGCCCCATGTGGAAGAGGGACTGTGCCTGATCTGAATATCCTGTATGTACCCAAGTGCTCAGCACTTTGTAAGTACTTAACAAATACCATGATTATTAATATTAGTAGTAGTAGGTAAATACCCCCAGCCCTATGTCTCCCATTTTCTCTTCTATCTCCTTTTCATTCTTCCCTTTTCCTACTTTTTCCTTTTCCCTTCCTCTTTTTCCCCCTTCCTCCTTGAGTTCTCCTGTTTGAAGCCCCAGGCCTAAGACCCCACTCCCATTCCATTTGGAAATCCTTTCATCTGGCCACTTTCTCAGGATCCCCAAGAGCCAATTGCAGATGAGACCAAAAAAATAGATCATGCCCAACTCAAAAACTTCTTAAACAACCAAATGAGAGACATCTGAGCTCTTCAAAGTAAATGATCTTACATGACTTACAACCGTATAAAAGATGATGTACTTGGAAACCTGTTTTAATTTATGTAGGCCAATCATTTTAATCATTGCCATTGTCACTTTATAGAATGATAATGTGATTGGCAATAATAAAACAACCTAGTATTTTGAAAGTATAGCTCCTTCAGGATTCTAAATTCAGGGTGAGGGTGGAGTCTCAGGGGTTATCATTAAAATTCAAAACCAGCAAAGAAACTGAATGGCACTTGCTAATGAAATCTTAAAGGAAAAATATCCATTTCTCATCTTGACAAATTCAACCATTTCCGTTTTAGCAACCAGTCATCAATTAATCGATCAATCAATCAATTTTGTTTACTGAGCGCTTACTGTCCATAGAGCCCAGTACGAAGCACTTGGAAAAGTACAGTGTAACAGAGTTGGTAGTCACGTTGCCTGCCCACAACAAGCTTACAGTCTAGAGGGGGATATAGACATTGATATAAATGAATTACAGATATGTACAAAAGTGCTGTAGGGCTGAGGGAGTGGTGAATCCATGTGCCAGGGTGATGCAGAAGGGAGTGGGGGAAGAGTCAATGAGGGCTTAGTTGGGGAAAGCCTCTTGGAGGAGACGTACTTTCAAATAAGGCTTTAAACGTGGGGAGAGGGATTGTCTTTCAGATATGGAAAGGGAGGGCGCTCCAGGCCAGAAACAGTATGTGGGCAAGAAGTCGGAGGCGGGATAGACAACACAGAGGTACAGTGAGTAGGTTGGCATTAGAGAAGCGAAGTGTGGGGGCCTGGTCTTAGTAGGAAATCAGGAAAGTAAGGAAGAAGGGGGACTGGTGACTGAGTTATCCTACCAATATCCCTACTAGAAATAGGTGCTTTAATTTTAGCTGATGAAACAATTTTACTATAATTCCTACTTCAGTGTACTATACAGTACTTAAGATAGTAAGAAATTAATTCTGAATTTGTAATTTGGTACTATGAGTCAAACCAGCTCTCCCTTATTTAATCAACGACCTCAGAGTAGTTCATTAAATAAATGAAAAAATGAATTATGGTCCTTTTTCATATCAGAAATATTCCAAACGATAGTTCTGTAGCATGGATTGCAACTGCTGAGGGTGATTGAATCAGCACTTTGAAAAGGGCTTCCTATTTTGGGACCCCTTATACTTCCAGGATCCAAGTGATATACAAGATTATCATTCTGAGTATAATTTTTATCTTTTCTTTTCATTTTTGCCATGCTTTGCTAAATCTCTTTGATACTTCATTTTATTTTTCATTTCTCCCATTACTTAGTTTAAATATGGGATGCTCTAAAAGATCATTGGTAATTCACATTAAATATAGTCTTTTTATTTTTCTTTTCTTTAAAAAAAGCTTGATAATTGCAAGCTGCAACAAACGGAGCTGAAAATAACTCCCAAGATAGTTGTACATTAGGAATTAGATTAAAATGAGCCCAATTTATTTTTAAATGACCTCGTAATTTGTAGAAAAGATTTAAGCTACTTAAATTTTCATCAGTAGTAAATGTTCAGCTAATGATCACAACCCTTAAGGGTCTAAATTCGGTTAGGAGTAGATCCATTTGCACAAAGCCAAAAAGTTGTTTTTGAAAAAGATTTTCATGAAAATTGAAATTGTGAATGGACAATCTAACTTCATATTGGCTCAGTATAGACAGATAGCCCTCCAAATCATGGGTCCAAGTTCAGGTTTGAATATGGTTGCTTGCAATTATGAATTTCAACACAATCATAATTTATTTCACAATCTGGGCTTAAACTGACAAGAAGGGAAATTTTCAAGTGAGGGAACATTTTCTACCTTCACTTGTGACACTCTGCATTAAAATCCCAGTTCAGTGAATAATGTTTTATAAAATTCTATAGGTTAGGACATCTAGGTGCATGGGTTTACTTCTGAATTTTTATTTATTCATCCCAGTTAAAATATTTGAATTATTGCAATGAGGATGTTGAAACTGAATTTCCTTTTTTTTCCAGGAAAAATATTTTGGCTAATCTCTTACTTCTGAAATGCTAGAGCCAAAATGGCTTGAGCAATCAAGTTATGAACTTCTCAAATTTAAAGAAAGATCATGAAGATGGCATCAGTGCCTTAACTATATTGATGCTTCCAAGGAGGCCTGTAATGGTAATTGTCATTAGAGCATCACATCACAGTAATCAATCCTGATTTATTTTGCAGTTAATCCATAGTATTGACAATATTATTCATGGTCACTGAAGGTGGAAGAAGGGACTAGGTTTATCAACGTATTTAATTAACATGGATTTGACTGAATTTAGTTTAAATTCAGCAAAATATGCCTAATGAGTAATTTGTCTATTTCTTATCATTTAAGATAAATCCACCTTATCTTTGATTTGTATCACTATTTCACCTACTCCCCCTTCACATTCAATTTTTCCACATGAATTAAGTCTCTCAGTTCATATATCTAAGTCAAATATCCTTTTAGAAACTCACATTTCAGGGAGAGCAATTACATCTGTTCACTGATATATCACATGCTTTAAATCAATGATTTTAGGGAAAAGATATTAGTATGATTGAGTTTAGCATCTTAATAATGATTTTGTTTGGTGAAAAAAGGAACAGATAATGGAATAAAGATCCATTAGTCATAAAATAACACCCCCAACTTAGAATTATATTTTTGGACAGGGAACACCAACTCTGTTATATTTTACTCTTCCAAGTGCTTTAGTACAGTACACATTAAGTGCTCAATAAATACGATTGATTGAAGTACAAATCTGAAGCTATAAACAAAGGTCAAACCACTACTGAGAATAAAAATAGCTTAGGATATTCATTTTCTGGATTGGTTATCTCCACTCCCTCAAATCACCAGATACAGGGAGCTTTCCTATAACAAAGGGGTTTTGTCCTTAGTAGTAATTGTGGTATTGGTTAAGCACTTACTATATGCCAGGCACTGTGCTAAGCACTGGAGTGGATACAAGCAAATCAGGTCGGACACAGTCCCTGTTCCACATGGGACTCACAGTCTCAATCCCCATTTTACAGATGAGGTCACTGAGGCAAAGAGAAATTAAGTGATTTGCCCAAGGTCACAAAGCAGACAAGTGGCAGAGATAGGATTAGAACCCATGATCTTCTGACTCCCAAGCCTGTACTCTATCCACTACGCCATGCTGCTTCTCTACAAAATGTTGTGGAAAAATATCATAATAGTGGTACTAGTCGTTTCATAGGAATTAATGAGTTGGGGGTAAATGGTTCAAAGATACTGCCATGACTGACCTCTCTTGCTACAAATTCTTATGTCAGCATTAGGTACACTCCTAGCAGAATTCTTTCAACCCCTTGTCACTCATTACTATTTTTACTGTACTAAAATACTGTAAAGTTGCAAAAGCACAGAGAAATTGAAAGTACTATACTCTGGATTACAGAAAATTTGAGGCAGAGACTGGGAACCACAGCAGCAGCACATCTTGGCTGAAACCACACACATATGACTGTTTCTTCCTTCATCTAATCTATTTGCACCAACTTGTGGATCGCTCTATTTTAGAAAGACTCATGTTGTGGGAAAAGAAAAACATTCCCTAATTCTTCCGTCATGCTATAGTCAAGGGTTCCACAGCGGTTTGGTGAATTTTTGCTCTACAAAATGTTAATGGAGCGAACTTCTTCAAGATGATCCCATAAAGCAGGGCTTTATGAAGTGTCCCGGCTGGCTCTCTACATAATTTAACTTATAAAGTCGCCTGATCTTCTGAACAGGGGCAGTAGTGGGGTAGAAGTGGGACTTTCCATGAAGCTCAGGAGGAAGGAATGCGGGATGACCGTGGGGGCACATATGCTTTCCTTCATCATCTCAGTTCATTTTCCCAGGCTCTGAAGTGGTGGCTGCAGCTGGGGAAAAAGCAGGAAAATGTACTTTCCTCTGCTATCCTGGATCCTTTTCCCATGTTCTGGAGCGGCAGCTGCAGCGGGGGAGGGAATCAGGAAAACATATTTTCCTCCACTGTCCTGGCTCATTTTCCCAGGCTGATCCCAATGGCGGCAGTGAGCGCTGCCACTGCCCCATCACCACTGCCATGCTCAGAAGTCTGGGAGGAGAAGGAACCAGACTGGGCTTTCTCTCCAGGGAGCCGAGAGCTCCGGAAGGTTCATGCTGCCCGAGGTCTGTCTCCCCACAGGGAAGGCGGAGAAGACAAAACAAGGAGGGTTATGCTTGTTTTCTCTTCATTTTAAAAATGAAAAACCCCTCTCCTACCCCTAGAGCCACGGTGATCCCCTAATGTCACTGACCCCAACCTCATTTGGCCTGGAACTTCCTGGAAGCTCTATTCCAGTTCTCTTGAGCTAGAAGGTCGCTGAGAGACTGAGTCATTTCTGAAACCTCCCCTATGATCTAGGTCTAAAGCAGAGTCCCAGACGTGACCACCAAATGAATCTGAATCCCTAATGAAGGTCTGGTAACAGTGTCGTGTCTTGTGCTCTTCCCAGAGCTTGGATCGGAATCAGATTTCCCAGGGTCAATCAATCAATCGATTGTGTTTATTGAGCACTTATTGTGTGCAGAGCACCACACTAAGCACTTGGAAGAAGACAATATAACAGAGTTGGTTGACAGATTCCCTGCCCTCAACAAGTTTACAGTCTAGAGGACGAGTTTACAGTCTAGAAGATCGGTTCTAGAGGATTGGGTCTGAGCCAAGGGTGGCTCAGACCCAACCAGCTACTCCATTCAGAGCCTGTAGTCCTGTGATGTACACATGGGAAAGTCTTGGACATCCCAAATCCAGCTGAGGCTCCCCGAGCAAGGACTGAGCAGCCTGGCATTCCATTCAGTCATTCAATCAATCATATTTATTGAGTGCTTACTGTGTGCAGAGCACTGTACTAAGCGCTTGGAATGTACAACTCAGCAACAGATAGAGACAATCCCTGCCCAACAATGGGCTGACATGCCCATTAGACCATCCAGCAAACTCAGGTCTCATTCGCTGGTGAATATTACTCTAAGTCACAATGCATACTCTTCCCCATAGGGACCAAATATCAACATCCAAAGTCAAAAACTTTCATTCATTCAATAGTATTTATTGAGCGCTTACTATGTGCAGAGCACTGTACTAAGCGCTTGGGATGAACAAGTCGGCAACAGATAGAGACAGCCCCTGCCGTTTGATGGGCTTACAGTCTAATCGACTGTAAATTTATTCTCCTCAAAAAAAACTTATTCTCCTCGAAACCATTCCCGGAACTATCACTGTAGTCAAAGCAATGGGTAAGCTTTTTTTTTTTTTGACCACTCGATATGGCCTATTCTCTGGAGACTAATTAAATCGATACCTGACAAAATGATTTAATTTGGGGGGGGTATGTTTTCATTGCTATTAATGGCTCTTTTTCCAAGCCTTCTTTTTTTCAAGCAAAATGCAAAAACACAAGTAATTCTGTGATCCTATATAATTAGTTTTATGACAATACATGTTTAATTAAATTAGGAAGGATTAATTAAATTACTCAAAAGAGATAAAAACATCAAAATTAACATGTCATTGACATTAGCGCATCAAAATGAATATGTCATTATGGATGCAAATAGATGAGTAGAAAGTGAAATGTATTTAAAGAGAAAAAGACTTCCCACTGAATGCACCTAAATTTGATTTGTACAAAACTATTCAATCATTGGGAGTAGGTCAAGAGAAATTGTGGATCTCAAGGCTTTCTGAAGGAAGCATTACACCAAATGACTGAGCAAAGATACAATTTGTAATGAAAAACAAATGAGATTATCCCTACATTTTACTTCTTTTTCACTCTTTCCAAAATTGGGTATTCTTGATAAATAGATGAAGTCCCATGAAATATCACGTTTCAAGCTAGATGAATGCTTACTTCCCCCTGATGGAAATGTGGTAACCAAATGATTAGAAATATTAGCCAATCATACCCATATCTGAAGAAAAATGGAAAAATGGCAAGCTTCCCACCTTATCATCAAGCATCAGTATGAACTAAAGCAAGCTCAAAACCGTAACTGTGACATATTTATCTCATAGAAATAGATTCAGACCAGCAAAAAACACTGGAAGTCATTTCAATGAAGCACAGCATTGAAGAGGGCAGGCCAACTGTGACTCTAAGAGAATGTAGCAATATCACTGGCTTTCTACAGTGAATATTCTTCAGTATTCTATAGTGATTATTGGAAAGCAGCATGGCTTTGTGGAAAGAGCAAATGCCTGGGAGTCAGAGGAACTGAGTTCTAATCCCAGCTCTACCACTTTGTTGTGTGACCTTGGGTAGATCACATCTTCTCTGTGCCTCAGTTTTCTCATCTTTGAATCCTATTCCCTCCTTCATCGACTGTAAGGAGATAGGGATTGTATCCAACCTGATCATCTTGTACCTACCCCAGCACTTAGTACTGTGCCATGCACACAGTAAGCACTTAAGTATTATCATCATTATTATTTTATGTCTCAGTCTTCAGTTGTTATTACTTTCCTAAGTGGATTACAGTACATCATATCCAATAAGTCTCCATACTGTAGCAGATGCTAACAAGTATTTTCAAAGCTGGTGCTACATAAGATGAAACCTATTACATGCTTGCCAATATACTTACACTGTGGGGTATGAGCTTTGCCAGACAGTGCAGCAACAAAGGCAATCCACTAGGTTGCTACAACACGGCCTTAGTGAACAAAACATGAGAGCTTTTTCGGGCAAGGTACCTAGGCGACTCATGTATGGAGTGAGCTGAAATGGGGCCCCTCATAAATAGGGACAACACAATCAACCTTTTAAAAAAACAGTGAAGCACAGTCTTAAACACAGTATAACAGAGGACTGTGAGAAGAGTAACAAGCAGACCAGTCCTGAGTTTGGCTATCGAGGAAGGAAGGAGCTGCCCTCCTTGAGCAGATGCTTCAGAGGGATTGGGTGTACCAAAAGGCATGTTTTTGAAAACCCTGACAAGAACTGCAAATAACAAAGGTATATATTTACATGCAGATGGTATGGAACAGTTTGCAGGTGGCACATCAGCCTTTTCAGCCTCTCCCGCAAGCACAGAGATGATCTAACTAGTAACAAGTCAGAACTGAGAAGTCACAGCTACCTGAAAGAGAGTCATCTCCTGTTTCTGGCCAGGATTCATGACTGAGGTGGTTCAAAAGGCTAGCCCTTTACAGAAGGTAGGTGGAATTTGCCTATGTTTCTGGAAAGTTCCAGTTCAGGAAGTTGCTTGCTCCTCAGGATCCTTCACTCACATATTGACATCAGCTAGGCAGAGCCAATAACAGAGGAGGGGTCCGGGAAGGAGGTGGAGGGAGGGGCCCAAGAGAAGGGGAAAAAGTCTTAGTGCCACAAGAGGAAGTGTTCCAGGAGGTAAGTCTTCCAGGATGGGGAGAAAAGCTTGTAACTTGTCTTTTTCACTGCTGACCCTTTGCCCACATCCTCCCTCCTGCTTGGAATGCTTCGTATCCAACAGACCACCCTCCCCATCTTAAAAACCCTCTTAAAATCACATCTACATCCAGGATGCCTTCACTAAGACCTCACTTCTCTAAGACCTCTCTTTTGTGTAGCCTATGGACTTGGGTCTGTTCTATTTAAGAACTCTGATACTCTCCCAGCCCATACACATATGTATATATATGTAATTTATTTATTTATTCATTTATTTATTCATTTGTGTATATTAATGTCTGTCTCTCCCTCTAGACTGTGAGCTCACTGTGGGCAGGGAATGTGTCTGTTCTATTGTATTCTCCAAAGCACTTAGCACAGTGTTTTGCACACAGTAAGCACTCAATAAATATGATTGAATGAATGAATGAACCCCACTCCAAGACACACAGCAGTTACATACATAACCACCAGTAATTTATTTTGTCTATCTCTGACTCTAGTCTATAAGTTCCTCGAGAGTGAGGATCATCTATACCTACTCTTTTGTATTGTAATCAATCACTGTTATTTATTGAGCACTTACTGCATGCAGACCACTGTACCAAGCATTTAGGAGGGTACAATATAACATGTAGACATGTTCCCTGCCCACAAGGAGCTTATAGTCATATATATAAATATGTAATAATCATATTTATGAAGTGCTTACTATGTGCCAAGCACTGTTCTAAGTGCTGGGGTAGTTAGGAAATCAGGTTGTCATACATGGGACTCACAGTTTTAATCCCCTTTTTACAGATGAGATAACTGAGGCATTGAGAAGTTAAGTGACTTGCCCAAAGTCACACAGCTGACAGGTGGCAGAGCAGGGATTAGAACCCATGACCTCTGACTCTTAAGCCAGTGCTCGTTCCACTGAGCCACCCTACTTCTCTAATTCTCTCATTCATTCATATTTATTAAGCATTTACTGTGTGCAGAGCACTGTACTAAGCACTTGGGAGAGTACAATATAACTATAAACAGACATTTGCCCTGCCCACAAGGAGCTTACAGTCTTGAGTACTCTCCCAAGTGGTTAGTACAGTGTTCTGCACACAGTGCTCAATAGACACCATTGACTGATTGATTGTCTAACTTGTGCTCACCAACAGAATGGCTGAGTTTCAGCAGTGAATGAACCAGAGAAGCACCTGTGGATGGCGAGTCCACAGAAAAGCTACCAAGACAAGTACAGCAGCATTCCAAGGAGATGAGAACCCCTAGATTTAAATTAGGAACAAGTTTACTATGGGGAATAGACATTTACTCCTGGATCGATCTAGTTTAAGATTCTACTGCACAACTTCTGTTGCTACTGAAACCTTTAAACTGAGTAAATACTGGTTATCTATTTATAACCAGAGTGAATGCCTGAGTAATCTGTGTATGTGGAAACTGCTAATTCAAAGAGATGCTGAGAAGTAGCAAGACTTAGTGGATACAGCCTGGGCCTGGGAGTCAGAGGGACCTGGGTTAGGATCCCTGCTCTACCAATATCTCTGCTGTGTGACCTTGGGCAACTCATCTAACTTCTCTATGCCTCAGTTACCTCACCCATAAAATGGGAATTAAGACTGTAAGCCCCTAGTGGCACATGGACTGTGTCCAACCTGATTATCTTTTATCTACCTAAGTTCTTAGTACAGTGTCTGGCACATAGTAAGCACTTAACAAATACCAAACACACACAAAAAAGGAGGAGGTGGGCAGTTGGAACTCCTTCCTAATCTCAGCAGCTGGGCATGCAGAACCAGTTAGCTGAACCCCAAATGCTTCCTAGACCCCTAGGGAGTTACACCGCAGAGTCACGAGATGGTGGCAGCAAACTACTGGGACAATCTCAGGGTGTGCTAGCATGTAGCCCCCGAAAAAACTATCTGCCATGGCTGTAAATTGCTCTGGACACTAGGACCCAAGGGCTAAAACTAGGAATCCACATTCAACATCAACACTCAAACATCACAATGACAAAATGAAAATTTTTATAAACATCTGTAGACCCTGTGCTTCTCCTCTGGTCCTTGGTATTACAATGGTTCAATATTCCAGGTGTCAAGTTGATGGTCCATCTCCCCTTCTGGTCACCTGATGAAATATCACTGGGACATTCTTCTACCTCACCATCAGAGGCATCAATTTAGATAATAAATATGGATACAGATCAATACATATACGGAGAGCAAGGCAAACCAATATACAGACACACAAATATATGTAACACCTTTGAAAATTTACAAATTGCCCTCTTTATGAAATTCAACATCTTTATACTCCTGAGGCATTCTTCCAATAATAAATGAATAGAAAATCCAAAATATTAAGGTCAATCTTATTTAGTGAGCCTGATAGTGTTCTTTTCTCAGCCTAGGAGATCTGATTAATTGTTCAGCTTTCAGTAAACAGATCAGCATGCAATTCAGCAAGGAAACCAAATACAAACATACTCTTTCATTAGCTTAGTGGCTAGTGTAACAATCCATTTCTTTATGAGCTATGATTTGTAAAACACAGTTTGAAACCACTGTGAAGAATGCAATATAAAAATGTTTCACCAACGGTCCAATGAAGTCCCCAGTACTCTTTTATTCATAATATCAGTACAGATTCATCCATTACAAATTAAACATTACAGATATCTTCTTTTTAAGCCACTCAAGGGCAGGTCGAACTTATTTATCGGGGGGAAATTTTTCTCCTAGATTACCAGGGTACCGTCTCCTCAGCAAGGTTAGATGAGTAATTTGTGTGAAAATGTGCGTTTTGCCTGGGTTTCCTCAACTCTGCATCTTCCTAGACGTAAGTAGACCATGGAAATGTCCTTCAAAATACTATTTTGAATTTCCAACTCCAAGAAGTTTATAACATTTGATAATTATTCAATTATCATTAACATTTGATAATTATTCTTGTAATATATGATGCTGATCCTTAACAGTGATCAAAGTCCTCTGCTGAAATTATATTAGCAAAGAAAAGAGATGTTTTGTAAACCAGAGAAATTTGAGCCAGGCAACTCTTGCTCTCCCTTGAGAAATTCCAATGGAGTGGTTGGTGGAGAACAGGAAATGTGAAATTACCCAAAACCTTTCACGCAAGAAAAGCACTTAGAAGACAAATCCACGTCCACAGCTACTGTTTCTGGAAGATAATTAGCTTTTGTATTTGAATAAAAATGAATTAAAAGTAAAATGGAAATTGCACTGTTGGTCATTATGCTAAAAGCTAAACTTAAAAGAATTTTTATAAACCAAAAAGGACAGTAAATTTGAATAAAAAGGATTGACACTAGACAATGAAAAATCCATGGATGTGTCTAACCATTATGTGTTAAACATTGATACACTATTTTTCTAATTTGAATGTGAATCCTACAAGTTATTTACTGGTATAAGCAGTACTCAGAAGTTGGTTACTCAAAGATGGTATCCTATACCGGCATTTCTATTAGGGACCCCAGTCTTGTCAACTACACTCCATGTACATGAAAAGGGTGATTTTCTTATGCTATTTGTTAAGCTCTTACTGTATGCCAGACACTGTACTAAGCCCTGGGATAGATACAAGATAATTAGGTTGAACACAGTCCCTATTTTACCTAAGGCTCACAGTCTTATTCCCCATTTTACAGATGAAACAACTGAAGCACAGAGAAGTTAAGTGACTTGCCCATGATCACACAGAAGACAGGTGGCAGGCCTGGGATTAGAACGCCAGCCCTCTGATTCATAAACCCCGTGCTCTTACCACTAGGCCACAGTGCTTCTCTCCTGCAGAGTTTGTGCCTATGCTCAATTGACCTGACTCCACTTTTAAAATTTGTCCATTGCTGAATATAGATGAACCAAGATGTGGGGATGGGGACCTGGAAATTGTCACTCTGCTCCTTTCTCTAGCAATAACTCACCAAAACTCCAAAGGAACACAGAGAAAACAAGGGCTCCACTGGAGAAAAAGAGGAAAGGTGAGAGGGTGAGAAGTAGAACGAGAGAGAGGAACAACTCTCCTCAGCTATTAAATACATCTGCATGTCTTGGGGCATTTGGAAATTATTCTTATAGGCTTAGAGGTACTGGATAAGCAAAAGAAAAAGACAAAAATAGCATCCCAAGGCAAATATTAACCCTATTTTGATATAACCCCCAAAATTGTAAAAGTTCTAATTAATAACTAGAAAAGTTATCTAATGAGTGTTTAAAGAATTTTTGAAGTTTTTTTCTACCTCAATTGAGGGGTGATGGTCCAACGAATGTGAATGATTTATTGAGTTCCTAAAACATTTTTAATGATTTGAGAGTGACTCAAAATGGCAAGTATTTTTCCCTTCAGACTCCGGATTAGTAAAAACTAAGTGGAAATCAAATACATATTCTGTGTAAAATACTGTCTTGCCTGTTTCCATTTCTTCAGCAGTTTATTCCAAACACCTCAGTAAGTGGCAGCTAAAATAGTTTCTTTTTGCAAGTTAAAGCTAATAGGAGAGTATATCTTACCACTTTTGCACTATTTTGACCCATTTATGACATGAATGCTTCTGACTGTAAACCCGTTGTGGCAGGGAATGGGTCTAACAACACTGTTGTATCGTCACGCTCCTTTTTCTCCTCACTGCATACTGACAGGTGGATTAAATAAAGGACAACTTGGAAACATCGTTGTCTTCATCTGGTTTCTAATTTGGGGATTTTAGACCATTGACCCTGACCCATAGCTAAAGTTCTAAGAGTATTGTTATGCAGATAATCTGATACTGCTTTCAGCAAACCAAAGAACAATAGTAAAATCCCTCTGAATGCTTGAAGGAATAAATTTGCCTTACTGGCCTATGCCTTCATGAGTGCAACTTAACAGACGGTGCCACTGATCTGAGCCATAATTTAAGATTGAAATAGGGAGCTGTTACTGACGTGACCACATGACCGTAGCATGACCAATAGCATGACTATAGGGATCTGTAAGCACAACTACACATCACCATTCTGAATGCAAACATCAACTGAGAGAGCTGGCAGGAATCATTGTCATGATCATAAAGATCCATTCTGGGTCAGCAATTATTCCCTGGAAGGAGTTTCCCCCTCCCCATTTCCTAGGCCTTTAAGGGATTTTTTATTGAAAGAAATGTTTGCACTAATTTTGTTTTTATTGTGAGGCTATAGAAACCTTTACTTTAATTATACATAACATATATTGAGGCAGCGTGACTTAATGGAAGAACAGAGGACTTGGAGATGATAGATCTGGATTCTAACCCCAGCTCTGACATGGCCTGCTGTGTGACTATGGGCAAGTCACTTAACTGCTCTGGATCTCAGTTTCCTCATCTGTAAAAAGAGACAGCTGCTCTCCCTGCTTCCTAGATTGTGAGCCTCATGTTGGGTAGGGATTGTATCTGATTATCCTGTTTCTACTCCACCACTTAATACTCCATAAATATCATAATGATTTAACCCCTGAACTACCCCTCCACTCAGTGTTGCCAAACCACATCCATCCCCTCTTTCAAAGCCCTTCTAAAAAGGCATCTCCTCCACAAAGTGCTCCCCAATTAATCCCTCCACTTTCCCAATCATGCCATCCCCTCGAACATCTCAGCACTTCTATACATTTGTTTGTCATTGACTAATACATCGGTTTGTATATGCAAATATTGTTCTACACTTTTAACTACTAGTTTATGCTGGTTTCTCTTCTCCTTCAGATTGCAAGTTTCTTGAGGGAAGGTATCCAATCTTATATTGCTACGTGTCCCTGAAGCACATAGGATAGTCTCGGTCTACTGTAGGCACTCAGTAATGCTGTTAATTAGGATGACGGTGGGGAGATAGGAAAAGCAAGTATCCTCTAGTCTAAAAAATGGCTTCACAGATCTTCAAATGGACTCACTGGATCCAAAACAGTGGAGAAAAGGAATTCATTCCTTATGATAAGAGAAATTCCATTTTTCCTTCTTATAACTACTCTACTTTGGTATTCCACATGTATTTTACTCCTTACAGTCTGCTAGAATAAATAGCTTCAGGTGGCAAGAAATGAATTACCAACCACTATCTAACTCAGCACATCTAGAGGCCTTGGCTAATACACAAATTTCCGGAGACTAACTTCTAAGATAAAGCAAGAGGGTGTTCTAGGATTTTAAAGTTATGATGAGGCAGCTGTCAAAAAGGTTATTTGCTTTCCTATGTGCAGGGAGAACACTGCGCCTTGACTAAAGCCATCAAAAAAGATCATCGATTTTTCCCCCTCTCCTGTTCAGAGGCTGGACACAAACATGGGATATTACAACGTGTATGTATCACCCAGTTCCAGCACACTGGCTCCAGAGAAAATCAGAAAAGACTCCCTCTTGCTCCAGATCACAGTACCATAAGTAACGGTAAGGGAGCGCCATATGGCTAAACAGTTGCAGGCGGCTGTGTTGTTCATTCGTCTTTCCTTTTAACATTCTGATTAACAAAGGAATGACTATTTTGTAGCTTCTGAATTTCAGCCCTAAACTCTTGTCAGCAATACATTTAGGGATCAATCAATCAATTGTATTTATTGAGTGCTTACTATGTGCAGAGCAATGTAGGAAGCATTTAGAAGAGCATAATATAACAATTTAATAGAGTTGGTAGACACTATCCCTACCCCAAATGAGCTTACTGTCTAGAGCAGGAGACAGACATTAATATAAATAAATAACTTATAACAGATATGTACATAAGTGTTGTGGGGTTGGGGAGGAGCGAATATCCAATGTCCAAAAGTCACAGATCCAAGTGCCTAGATGATGAAGAAGGGAAGGTGAGCTGAGGATACCAGGGTTTAATAGGGGAAGACAAGAGGCCAGTCAACATAAATTTAAATGGCGCTTAGGAGAATACTATATTCCAGAGTTCGTATACTTGCTCCCTGCCCACAAGGAGCTGACAGTATAGAGGAGGAGACAGACAGTAATGTAAGTGAATTACAGATATGTACAAAAAATGCAGTGGGGCTAGGATGAGGTGAAGAAAGGGTACAAATTCAAGTGCAAGGATGACAGAGAGGGAAATGACAGTAGGGGAAATGAGGGCTTAGTTGGTGAAGGATGTCCTTCCTCCACCTAACACTCAACATGTCTAAAACTGAGTTCCTTCTCTTCCCTCCCAAACCTTGTCCTCTCCCTGACTTTCCTGTCACTGTGGATGGCACTACCATCCTTCCCATTTTGTAAACCCACAAACTTGGTGGAATCCTTGCCTCCGCACTCTCATTCACTTCACGTGTCCAATCCGTCACCAAAACCTGCAGGTCTCACCTTCACAACAATGCCAAGATCCGCCCTTTCCTCTCCATCCAAACTTCTATCACGTTAGTTCAATCACTCATCCTATCCTGGCTGGATTACTGCATCAGCATTCTTTCTGATCTCCCAAGCTCCTGTCTCTCCCCACTTCAGTCTATACTTCACTCTGCTGCCCAGATTATCTTTCTATGGAAACGTCTGGGCATGTCACCCCCCTCCTCAAAAACTCGAGTGGTTGCTTATCAACCTCCATATCAAGCAAAAACTCACTATTGGCTTCAAAGCTCTCCATCAACTTGCCCCTTCTTACCTCATCTCCCTTCTCTCCTTCTACATCCTAGCCCACACACTCTGCTCCTCTGGTGCTAACCTTCTCACTGTGCCTCGTTCTTACCTGTCCCATTGACTCCTGGCCCTCCTCCTACCTCTGACCTGGAATGCCCTGCCTCCTCAAATCTGCCAAATAACCAACCTTCCCCCCTGCAAAGCCCTACTGAAGGCTCACCTGCTCCAGGAGGCTCCAAATGAAGCCCCCCTTTTCCTCTACTCCCCCTCCCCTCCCCATCACCCTAACTCACTCCCTTTGCCCTAACCCCCTCCCCCCCACAGCACTTGTGTATATATGTACATATTTATAATTCTATGTATATTAATAATGTGCATATATCTATAATTCTATTTATTTATATTGAACCTATTAATGCCTGTTTACTTGTTTCAATGCCTGCCCCCATCCCCCCTTCTAGACTGTGATCCCAGTGTGGGCAGGGATTGTCTCTGTTGTTGAATTGTACTTTCCAAGTGCTTAGTACAGTGCTATGCACATAGTAAGCACTCAATAAGGACAATTGAATGAATGAATGAAGGTCTCTTGGAGGAAGTGTGATTTTCATAAGGTTTTCTAGGTAGGGAGAGTGAACATCTGTTGGATAAGAAGAGGGGATGACGTTCAAAGCCAGAGGCAGGATGCGGACAAATGGTCAGGTGCGAGATAGACAAGACTGAGGTACTATGAGTAGGTTGGGGTTAGAGCAGCAAAGTGAGGTTGCTGAGTTGTTGTAGGTAATCAGTGAAGTAAGACAGGAGTGGGCAAGGTGAGTTCTTTAAAGCCAGTGGTAAAGAGTTTCTGTTTGAGGTGGACCTGCTCTCCACACCTCCATTCTCAAACGATCTGAGTCAACTTGTGAGTTCCAAAGCCTTTTTTACCAGGAAAAATCTTTGCTAATACTACCTCCCATTCTACATGCCCACCTTTGACTATGTCAGCTAAAGTTCCCCAGTATGGGATGAGTTCAGAAATGCGGGTAGGGAAAATGGTGAAAATTGTTTTTCTAATTCACTCGTTGTGGGCAGAAAACCTATCTACCAATTCTGTTACAGTGTACTCCCACAAGCATTTAGTACAGTCCTTTGCACACAGTAAGTGCTCGATTCATAGTTTGGCTTCACTCCTATTTAGCACCTGCTATACTGCCTCAACCCCTTGTCCCAGAGCATAGAGAGGTTAATCTCTGAACCATATGCCTACAAGTTTCTCAAGCCACTGAAAGGTCGCAGGTATAACTGCAGTCATTTTGCAGTGGGGAATATTGGCTAGGAACATGACCTACCAGCACCCATAACAACCTGGGTAACACTGTGTTCTAATGGCTAGAGCACAGACCTGGGAGTCAGAAGGTCATGGGTTCTAATCCCAGCTCCACAACCTTGGGTAGGTCACATAACATGTTCAAAACTGAGCTCCTTATCTTCCCTCTCAAACCCTGTCCTCTCCCTGACTTCCCTGTCACTGTGGATGGCACGATCATCCTTCCCATCTCAAAGGCCCACAACCTTGGTGTCATCCTTGACTCAGCTCTCTCATTCACCCCACACAACCAATCCATCACCAATGCCTGCCGGTCTCACCTTTAGAATATTGCCAAGATCCGTCCTTTCCTCTCCATTCAAATGGCTATCGTGCTGGTACAAGTTCTCATAATATCCCGACTGGATTATTGTGTCAGCCTTCTCTCATATCTCCCTTCCTCCTGTCTCTCCCCACTCCAGTCTATTCTTCATTATGCTGTCCAGATCATCTTCCTACAGAAAAGCTCTGGGCATGTCACTCCCCTCCTTAAAATCCTCCAGTGGTTGCCTATCAACCTCCGCACAAAACAAAAACTTCTCACTCTTGGCTTCAAAGCTCTCCATCACTTTGCCCCCTCCTACCTCACCTCCCTTCTCTCTTTCTAATGCCCACCCCGTACGCTCCCTCCTCTGCCGCCCACCTCCTCACCCTCCCCTGTTCTCGCCTATCCCGCTGTCAACCCCTGGCCCACATCCTTCCGCTGTCCTGGAATGCCCTCCCTCCTCACGACCACCAAACTAACTCTCTTCACCTCTTCAAAACCCTACTGAAAGCTCACCTCGTCCAAGAGACCTTCCCAGACTCAGCTCCCCCCTTTTCCCTCTGCTCCCCCTCCACCCTCTGCTCCTCCCCCTTCCCCCTTCACCTCCCCTCAGCTGAGCCCTCTTTCCCTCTGCTCCCCCTCCCCTCCCCTCTCCACCCCACCCTCCACCCCTCCCCTTCCCCCCATCCCCTCCCCTCAGCTCTGTGCTCATTTGTATATATTATTTATTACCCTATTTATTTTGTTAATGAGGTGTACATCCCCTGATTCTATTTATTATGATAATGTTGTCTTGTTTTTGTTTCGTTCTGTTTTGCTCTGCCGTCTCCCCCGATTAGACTGTGAGCCCATCATTGGGCAGGGATTGTCTCTATCTGTTGCCGAATTGTACATTCCAAGCACTTAGTACAGTGCTCTGCACATACTAAGCGCTCAATAAATACTATTGAATGAATGAATGAAAATAACTTCTCTATGCCTCGGTTAACTCCTCTGTAAAATAGGGATTAAGACTGCGAGGCCTATGTGAGACATGGACTGTGTCCAACCTGACTGTATCTACCCCAGTGCTTAATATAGTGCCTGGCACATAGTAAGTACTTAACAAATACCATTTTAAAAAAACCTTCAGAAACATATTAAAAACTTGCAAATTTGCAAAGTGATTTCAAAAGTCAACGATTGATCTTAGCCTGGTACTCTTCTATATGAACAGTGAAAACCCAGAGAAAATATAAAATTTGGTCCTATTCTTAATAGAGAGAAACATGGTCTAGAAGTTGTGAAATGCAATATATTTTAAGCTGCTTGAGGTCATTGACCATCTCTTCTCCTTCTCCTTCTTCCCAAGTGCTCAATTAATGCTGCTGCTGATGAGGATCAATATCCAGTCTCCCCAGTTTCATGTGTGTACACACACACACACACACACAAATCATTAAAATGCATATGGTGAAAGCATCATATCTGAGTTGGCTGCCTGGTTCAACCTGTTCAGTTTTGTTTGGATGTAGGAAACTCTCCCAGGTCTTCCAGAATGGAGAGGTCTCTTCATCCTTCTCAAAAGCAGCTCTATAAAACCCCTGGAGTTTTTTCTAGCTTATTCACTTTCTAAGGCTTAAAAGAGCCTCCAAACATCATTAAAACATATTGTACCTTGTTAACATATCAGAAAACAAGACTAGGCCAACTGCCAAAAAATAAATATCCAACAAGTACCACATCATTTACATAGTGCTGTTCAAATACCCGTTAAGGTAAAAGCTGTTGAGCTGACCTTCGAATCAACTGGGTGTTTGTTGATGGTCTCCAAAATGGGGATGCTACGTATTTTTTAAAACAATATATATATTTTTCTGGTTTGTATAGTCTGGCAGTAATCCTACCTTAATCAGCTGTTTCTCACAGAGACTGACGCTTTTGTTGTCTCACCCAACAGCTCCTTTGCACTAATGAGCCCCCACAAGGAAGAGGACAAAAATTGTGCCTGTGATGGCTGCTTCTGAGCTGACTGAAAAGGTGTATGGTCCCCTGGCTCCCATCTATTAGCGTGGCTCAGTTTGTCTGCCTTTTCCTGTCCTGCTAATTTCATACAAGCTTGCCACTTCTAAAATTCCTGCAGCACTCTCAGCTCCGTAAATCAGAAATGATAGAAAAACATCAGTAAAATAAAATAATAACCACAGAGTAATTAAACATTTCATAATATATACATGGGCTGGACCTGAGAAAGCGGCACACAATCTCTCTACCTGGCTTGAGTGAAGGGAAGGTGGCAGGAGTCACTGGGAACACTTTCTCTGCTGCTTTTTGGGGCAAATTCAGTGTTCCCATCTGACCCCTTGGGGGTGGTGTGTCTGGACCAATGGCTCTCCAAATAATAATAATGACTGTGGTTTGGAAAAACACTTATTCTGAGCCAAACACCATAGTAAGCACTGAGGTAGATACAAGATAATCAGGTGGGACAACAGTCCATTGTCCTACATGAGGCTCACAGTCTACGGAGGAGAAAGAACAGGTGCTTAATCTGCATCTTGCAAATGAGGACACTGAGGCACAGAGAGTTCAAATAATTTGCCCAAGGTCACCCTGCAGGCAAGTGGCATGTATTTGAGTCAGAGGGTCCTGGGTTCTAATTCTGACTTTGCCACATCTGCTGTGTGACTTTGAGCATGTCACTTAACATCTCTATACCTCTATTTCCTCATCTTTAAAATGGGGATTAACTCCTACTCCCTCCTATGTAGACTGTCAGTTCCATGTGGGAGAGGGACTGTGTCCAATCTGATTATCTTGTGTCTACCCCAGCACTTAGTACAGTGCTTGGCACATAGTAAGCACTTAACAATTAGCATAATTAATCAGTCATATTTATTAAGCACTTACTGGCTCAATATGTGCACAGTACTGTCCTAAATGCTTGGGAGAATACCACAAGCTTCCAGTCTAGAATGGGATATATCATTTGTAGACATGAACATTTATAGAGCATGGTAATTAGGGACACTTGGGGAATATGCAATAGAATTAAAGGATATCCATGACCCTCCAGGTGCTTACAATCTAGCGGGGGAGAAAACCATACATAAACTGGCAAACCGTAGATGAAAGAGTAAGGAAAAAAAACACACAACTGAACTAAGGAACCCACAACTAGGCAATTACATGAATAAATGCACTGAAAATAACCGGCTTCGATGACTGCCATCTCCAATCAGATGGGCATCGGGACCGAGAACCTACAAGAAGGCGTCAATTACTGCCCCTGCCGGGTCATGTTCCTGCTGGGACAATAGATGCGACACACAAGCGGGCTGGCAGAGATGTAGCATACTGTGCTATGCAAGCAAGCATTCTACATTCAAAATGCATCGACCACCTAAGTTTCCACAGTGTAACACTGACCAGCAAGCTTCGCTACCCACATCTGTCGGCCATTTGCAGATTCTCCAAAGGGTCAGAATTTCTCACTACTGGTAATAAAGTCCCTGCAGGCATGTCCATACCATTGTCAGGTACCCTAAAATCTTGATGAATAATAATAATGATAATAATGGTGGAATTTGTTAAGTGCTTATGGTGTTCCAGGCACCATACTAAGCGCTGGGGTGGGAACGAGAAAATCAGGTTGGACACAGTCCCTGTACCACATGGGAATCACAGTTTTAAACCCCATTTTGCAGATGAGGTAACTGAGGCACAGAGAAGTGGACTTGGACTTGGACTTGCCCAAGGCCATTCGGCAGACAAATGGACTTCTCAGGTCAACCTTATTTGTTCCATATTTCCCAAATCCCAAGTCTGCGAATGGAGTCAAATGCTCCTCAGAGTAACAGTATGGAAATTTTGGTATTGCTTCCTGTGATTTCTGCCAGGCAGTCAGTCAATTGTTTAAATTGAGCCCTTACTGTGAGCAGAGCACTGTACTATGCACTTGGGAGAGTACAATATAAAAGACACATTCTCAGTCCACAATAAGCTTATGCAGCTTTCTGTTGTGCCTAAACTGCTGTTTGTCATGTAGGTGTATTGTTTGGGTCAATTGTTTTGATCTTAGAAACACATCAATGCACTTTCCATCATATCTTATAGGAAACTACACTTTGTCTAGAGCTCTTCCAGTTAATACCCTATTTTCCTGGAACCAATTAAGAGGGTAGCAGTCAATCAACCAATCAGTGGTATTTATTGAGAGCCTACTCTGTGCAGAGCACTGTACTAAGCACTTGGGAGAATACAATATAACAGTTGGTAGACACATTCCCTCCATATGAGGAGCTTACAGTCCACAGAGACACCATTTCCGGCTGTATTTGGATGTACTGTCTCTACAGTGCGAGGGAATCATTCAATAGCAAATGGGGGCTTTATCCAAAGCTCATATGGGTCTCTAATACTAGATGCATTAGAAAACAAGAAAGAAGCCAAAAAAAGCACTTTTTTAAAAACAGATCTAGATTATTGGACATCGGTAATAATTCACTTCCAAACAACTTATTTTTACACTAGTATTCAGGAGAAGATAGCTGAATAAAAGTGAAAAGACACAGTCCAGATTATATCCACTGCTCCATCAGCTCTCTCATTCTAGAAATTTGAATCAGATGGCAGAGGTTGCCTATACAAGTTCCCAGATTTTCCCATAAAACAGATTGGTTGTAATTATTTTAGTGTGCAATTGTCCTACCCAAATTGTCCTACCAAATTGTCCTACCACTGCCCAAGGTATCCTTTTAAATTTACTTGAAAGGGACAAGTTGAAATGAAGATTTTATTTCCTTATTAGAAATGATGAAATACATTACCTTTTAAACAAGACAGGATACATTTGTTCCAGATATTAAAACATAGCAAGGAAACTGGTCATTCATAAGAAGTGGACTAAGGATGAGAATCAAACAAATGGCTTAGTGTCTTGAATTCTGATTGGTTGGTTCCAAGGTACTAAACTCAGCTGATTCAATAGAACCAAAATGGGCAATTAAAAGCCTTAAACAATTCTAACATAGCCTACTCCTATTTTTTTCCTGTAGGCACACCCTAAAATTGAGTTTTAGTAAGTATTTCTTCTGTTCTCCCTGCTTGTGTGCACTCCATTTCAGTTCACCCCACTGCATAGGTATCCTGCTGCCATCTATATTCCTCAAATATCCCATGAAGAATTATGATGAACATTGCCTCCACGCTGGTGAAATAACTGTCTTTCAGCACCTCAAGGTTGATTATCTGACTTGATTATTTGATGGTGGGTGTGGTTCATAGGTGATCCTGAATGAAATGAAGTACTCAGTGGTAATCCAGCTCTAAACAGTCAAATAAAAATGCTGGACATCATTACTTTAGCTTTGTTAACCTTTCACTTCTTATGAAGCTGGATGAATTATTTTTCACCACAGCCACATGGCCTACTGGACAGAGCAAGGGCCTGGGAGTCAGAGGACCTGGATTCTAATCCTGGCTCTATCATCTGCCTGCTGTGTGACCTTGGGCATGTCACTTCACTTCTCTGGGCCTCATCAGTATAATGGAGATTTAATAATACCTGCTCTCACTTGTAAGACAGGGACTGTGTACAATCTGATTATTTTGGATCTTAGCCTATCACTTAGTAAAGTGCTTGGCACATAGTAAGTACTTAGCAAATTCCACAATTACTATTATTATCATTATTCTCAAAGGACATGCTAGCTTTCTTGAGTCACTGTTCTAGTTCCTTCTTCATCCATGTATCATGGGATAGGGTGCTGCCTAGGTTGCAGAACTCAGTGATACCATTAAACTCCTTCTAGCCAATGAATATCATTGTTTGTAGGTAGGAATGTACAAGGGTCAGTTCATACCATGCTTCTAATTTTGAGGTTTGCTGTAATCAATAGATCTTCACTCTGTGAAGCAGTTCATAATAATCTGGATGCCTTTACTGTGGGCAAGGAACATGTCTACCAACTCTATTATATAGTACTCACCCAAGTGCTTAGTAAAGTGCTCTTAGTAAGTGCTCAATAAATATGATTGATTGGTTGACATCCTGTGGTGTATGTACCTCCAAACCCCATTCATTAGCTTACAGCAAAGCTTGCATAACTGTCTCAATGATCTTTGAATAATCAAATACTTGTATTCTGTAACATGTCTACCAACTCTGTGGCACTGTACTCTCTCAAGTACTTAGTACAGCGCTCTGCACACGGTAAGTGCTCAGTAAATACCACTGATCGATTGTTGGTTCCAAGACTTTCCCTGTGGTTCTGAACCACACTCTGACCCCAACTTTCAAGTCCCTTATCACATGCTCAGGCATTGCATAGAATAGGTTGAATAGGACAATGTAAGTGCTCAATAAATATAACTGATTTGTTGATTGACTGATGGGGCAGTATTGTACTTTCTAAGCACTTAGTACAGTGATCTGCACATGTAAGCACTCAATAAATATGACTGACTGAATGAATGAATGGGGCACATTCAACTCTGATTCAATGTCATACCATCATGGGACAGCCCTAAGATCCTGGTGAACTTCTTAGGTCAGCCAAATCTGCTTAGTCGTTTCCAGAGCCCTGATCTGATGGTGGTGTTTATCATTTTTCCCGAGGCCTCTGGATCCAGCAAAGACAGCCTAGGGTGAAGATAAAGTTATTCACAGAGCTAGAGTAGACACCTAAACAAGAAAAAGATAAGTATCCATATCTGAAAAGTCTGTAATTTCTTTATTTATATAGATGTCTGTTGTGCCATCTAGACTGTGAGCCTGTGGTGGTCAGGGAATGTGTCCAGCAACTCTGTTATATTGCTATACTGTACTCTCCCAAGCACTTAGTACAATGCTCTGCACACAGTAAACACTCAATAAGTATGATTGACCAAATAATTAGTAAAGGAGATTTTTGGGTTTTTTTTAGAGATCTTTTACCCTACACCAACAAACAGCTAGTCAGACTCCCTCCTTTTGCTGGACCCCTAAAGACTAACAAGCTCAGACCTGAAGCCGGGATTTCCTGCTCTTTTCTTGTAGAAAGAAAAGACTATGAATAGTATGCATGCATGTATGTGTTTATGAAAGGCAGGAAACTAATCAGAGCAATAACATTAAGATTAAAAAGCAATTGAAACAAATTCCAAAACTATTGAATAGTAGAGATGACTGATTGGAATTTTCCACAATCTGATTATAAAAATCATATTTAGGTAAGTGAAGTCATTCTGGGCTTATTGCACTAGAAATATTGATGAATATGGAAGGCTGACTCACAGCTCAACTGAAAAATTTATTCAGGCCCTTTAACGCACAGGCCAGATTTACCAGAATGTCCAAACCCATGGTGAATCTGCCACTTTCTCTGGTACAAGCTCTCATAATATCCCAACTGGATTATTGTGTCAGCCTCCTCTCATATCTCCCTTCCTCCTGTCTCTCCCCTGCAGTCTATTCTTCATTCCACTGCTCGGATCATCTTCCTACAGAAAAGCTCTGGGCAGGTCACTCCCCTCCTCAAAAAACCTCCAGTGGTTGCCTATCAACCTTCGCACAAAACAAAAACTCCTCACTCTTGGATTCAAAGCTCTCCATCACCTTGCCCCCTCCTACCTCACCTCCCTTCTCTCTTTCTACTGCCCACCCCGTACACTCCGATCCTCTGCCGCTCACCTTCTCACTGTCCCCCGTTCACGCCTATCCCGCCGTCAACCCCTGGCCCATGTCCTGCCGCTGTCCTGGAATGCCCTCCTTCCTCACATCGGCCAAACTAACTCTCTTCCCCTCTTCAAAGTCCTACTGAGAGCTTACCTCCTCCAGGAGGCCTTTCCAGACTAACCCCCCTTCCCTCTGCTCCCCCTCCCCATCCCTCCCACTCACCCTCTGCTCTTCCCCCCTCCCCTCAGAGCTGTGCTCATTTGTATATATTATTTATTACCCTATTCATTTTGTTAATGAGGTGTACATCCGCTGATTCTATTTATTGTGATAATGTTGTCTTGTTTCTGTTTCGTTCTGTTTTGCTCTACCGTCTGTCTCCCCTGATTAGACTATGAGCCCGTCTAATCTATCTGTTTACCGAATTGTACATTCCAAGCACTTAGTAGAGTGCTCTGCACATAGTAAGCACTCAATAAATACGATTGAATGAATGAATGTACAGAGAACTTTGCACACATTCAATCAAGCAATCGATCAATTGTATTTAGTGAGTGCTTACTATGTGCAGAGCACTGTACTGAGCACTTGGATGAGCACAACAGAGTAGGCAGCCAGGTTCCCTGCCCACAACAAGCTCACATTTCCCTTGGATACTTCATTCATTCAATCATTCATTCAATCATATTTATGGAGCGCTTACTGTGTGCAGAGCACTGAACTAAGTGCTTGGAATATACAATTCGGCAACAGAGAGAGACAATCCCTGCCCAACAACGGGCTCACAGTCTATAAGGGGGAGACAGACAGCAAAACAAAACAAGCAGTCAGGCATCAATACCATCAAAATAGATGAATAGAATCATAGATATATACACATCATTAATAAAATAGAGTAATAAATAATATATACAAATATATGCAAATGCTGTGAGGAGGGGAAGGGGTAGAGCAGAGGGAGGGAGTAGGTGGAATGGGGAGGGGAGGAGGGGCAGAGGGAAAGGGAGGGCTCAGTAGAGAGGAAGAGAGATTTATCAATCAATCAATCCTATTTATTGAGCACCTACTGAGTGCGGAGCACTGTCCAAGGCACTTGCAAGAGTATTATAAAATTGGTAGACATGATCCCTGCCCTCTAGGGACTTAAAATAAAACAGCAGAGAGAGAGAGATTAAAACATACTATGGATAGGATGAATATACATATATATATATATAATAATCATGGTATTTGTTGATTGCTTACTATGTGCCAAGCACTATTCTAAGTGCTGGGGATACAAGGTTATCAGGTTGTGCCATGTGGGGCTCACAGTCTTAATCCCCATTTCCTAGATGAGGTAACTGAGGGCACAGAGAAGTTAAGTGATTTGCCCAAAGTCAAACAGCTGACAAGTGGTGGAGTCGGGATTTGAATCCATGAGCTCTGAGTCCCAAGCCTGTACTCTTTCCACTAAGCCACACTGTATATATATATATATATATATATATATATATATATATCAGATATGAACATAAGTGCTACTGGGAATGGGGGGCTACCAGGTGGGGAGATGAGAGATTAATCAGGGATAGCCTCCTGGAGAAAATGTGATTTCAAAAGGGTTTTGGAGATGGAGAGAGCAGTAATGGGATGGATGTGGAAGGGGAGGGAGTTCGAGGCAGGGGGGAGAATGTGAGCAGGAGGTTGGCAGTGAGAGTGATGAGAATAAGGCACAGAAAGTAGGTTGGCTTGGGAGGAATGAAGCATGCAAGCTAGAGTGTGGTGGGACAAGAGCAAGCATAAGTTGGGAGGAGAGAGATTCATTCAATAGTATTTATTGAGTGCTTACTAGATGATTGACTGCCCTAAAGCCAGTAGTCAGGAGTTACTGCATGATGAAGAATGAGCAACTATGAAGGCCTTTGCAGAGAGGGGAACATGTACAGAATGACGTTTTAGGGAAATGATCCAGTTGGCAGAGTCAAGTATGGACTAGAGAGGGGAGAGACTGGAGACAGGGAGATCAGTGAGGAGAATGATGCAGTAATCAATGCGGGATATGATAAATGGTAGTGGTTTGAGCATCAAGAAAAGGGAAGTTGGGTACAGCTTCCAAATGGGGTGAGTGGTAGGGATCCAAGGGATCAGATATTGAGGCCATTTTTGCAGGGAGGAAGTCCTTAGGAGAGAAAGCAGGTCAGCAGGTTCTGACCGGAGGGTGGAATTTCAGAATTGATGATGATAGAGATGGTACAATGACTAGGGATGCTGACATACGATATGTGTCCAAGTTCATGAGTGGTTGAGATGGGGTGAAGCAGGAGGTCAGCTCAGTGCTGGTGTTTGAGGCATGTGCTTTCCTTACTGATGTTTCCAATACCAGTTATCTTTAACCATAAACTGTGGAGGGAGACACATGAGGGAAATGAAGTGCTCTTTTCTTAAACTATAGACTGCCGTTTTTACCAAAACCCATATGAAAACACTTGTTAACCATCAAAGGTAGTTCCATTGACAGCTTTCTAATGAATAAAACATGAGAAAGAGCAACTCAGAACATGGTCCGCTTGGGGCCATAGGTGTGGTGTTTTAGATATGAAAGTAGCAGACCTCAAGGCATTTGGGAACTAAAGCAACAGAGACTTGAGACATTCCTTGGCTCCTTCAGAACAGAGAGACTTTTCCAGAAGTGAATATTTCATTGATCCACTTTCATTTCAGTTCTAGGTTTTTATGTACACCCAAAATAAATTAAGAAAATGGACTTCTCCAGAATGTAAAATTGCAAGATGCCTTTAGTGGTTTGGCCTGCCAAGACTCATACATCTGCAAGTCAGAGTAGAGTTACTTCACAAGTTCCCATATGCACTATATCTTGGCCTATAGCAGCTTCATGATTGACCTAGACCATGAAAATGCTCCCTTATTTTCCCATCCTCAGGCAATGTATGATGTCACTTAACATTTAGTAATTCAAAAACCTTTCAAAATGTTCATTCCCCTTTTTTATAGACAGCATAAGCATGCTAAACTTCAACTTTAATTACTTGGCTCTTCATAGTCTTATATTTCTCCTTATCATATTCCCTTTGGAATAACAATTCAATATATCAAATTGAATTCATGGTTGGTGAAGGGTAACAGATTAATAGCGCTGTAAATTCAAGTCTCCTATTCATGCATGTACCCAGGATAGAGAGAATGGAAAGGGGCAGCTCAATGTTCTTGTCTGTCCGTCTCCCCCGATTAGACTGTAAGCCTGTCAAACGGCAGGGACTGTCTCTATCTGTTGCCGGCTTGTTCATTCCAAGCACTTAGTACAGTGCTCTGCACATAGTAAGCGCTCAATAAATACTATTGAATGAATGAATGAATGAATCAGTCTGACATTTTACAATCGATGCCTGATAACGCTCCTAAGTATGGGGAGAATGGGCTACCTGAAGTCCATGAAGGTTGCCCACAAACACAAAGACTCAGTGAAAAACACTAGGGAAAGTGGAATCTGTCCTTCCCACATGTAATAATGATAATAATAATTATAATAATAATGGTATTTGTTAAGCACTTACTATATGCCAAGCACTGTTCTAAGTGCTGAGGTAGATACGAGGTTATCAGTTTGTCCCATAGGGAGCTCACGGTCCTAATTCCCATTTTACAGATGAGGTAACTGAGGCACAGGGAAGTGAAGTGACTTGCCCAAAGTCACACAGCTGACAAGTGGCAGAGCCGGAATTCAAACCCATGACCTCTGACTGTCAAGGCTGGGCTCTTAGCACTAAGTCATGTTAACTCCAAGGACATAAGCTGCATCCTTATTGGGTGCACTAGAGATGAAACAAGGCATCTTGGGCAGCTGCTTGGATCAGGGAGCTCTGATCTTACCTTGTCTTATCTTGTGGTGTCTGTTAAGCACATACTCTGTGCCAAGCACTGTACTAAGATACAAGATAATCAGGTTGGACACAAGGGATTCCCAGTCAAAATAGGAGAGAGAAGAGGTACTGAATTCCCATTTTACAGAGGAGGGTACTGAGGTATAGAGGAGTTAAATGACTTGCCTAAGGTCACACAGCAGGCAACTGGAGTTTTTGTTAAGCACTGCATTACGTAGGAAGGAGAACATGTAAGTGGTGTAACCGGCATTAGAACCCAGATCCTCTGACTCCCGGGCCCGTACTCTTTCCTCTAGGCCAGGCTGCTTCTCTGCTCCCTTTCCAACATCTCCTTAAAAATATCTATCTGAAAGAGGCAAAATGGATAGGTGTATAAGGGGCAAGAGTTCAGACAGAGAAAGATTGTTCTCCTCCACCCCCCTCTCAAAGGTGGGTTATGCTTGTGGTATTAAGCTCTAAGAGAGCTGTGATCGGGTCTACCAACTGTCACATAATCTCAGTACAGTGTTCAGTACAGTGCTCTGCTTAAAGTAAATATTCGATAAATAGCATTGATTGATGGGAAAGTAGAGTCAATTATGAATCAACCTCAAACACTGTAGGAGTGAATGGCAGTCTATTATCACTGACTGAAGGGCTTGTGCTCTGCCTTGGCTAAATGTAGGGTACATAAACAATGCTCTACTGACCTGGCTCTACAGTCGCCAATTTTTTTTTTTTAATTTGAAATGCCGCATATGTTCCACAGTGGGAATTTTCCTATCCAGAAGTTTATGTACCTCTGTGACAGGCCAGGCCTGATCGAACCAACTCCATTTCTGCTAGCCAAGTTGCAGTTAGCCCAAGGCGAGCACATCACGACCAGTGGTGCGTTCAGCAGATCCATGGAGCAATCCTCAATTGGTACTGCAGATAGTGACTGGAGGGCCCCAGAAGTAGGGGAGTAGTGTATTGATGACAGCAAGGTCCTGAGAAAAGGGAAAGTGATGTGTCGACACAGGCACTATCAGCAGAGCAAGGATGTAACTTTTGGCTGGAATTGCTGATAATGAGGGAGCGGGTGCTCAGAAAGGTGATATTCGACCACGCCTGCCCTGATTATCCAAGAGCACTCCCCACAGCGCACCACCCGAATGGAGAGCCTATATGAACCAGATAGCCTATAAAAATTGGTGTCTAGGAGACAGCTCTTTGTAGCAGAACAAGAGTGCTTATACTAGTCCCCACCCAGAGTGTGGGACGCCTGCTCTCTGATGGTCAGTATAGGAAACACTATGTGGAACCCACTAGGAATGAGAGTATCCCCTGCTGCTGACCTAGAATTGAGCTAGGCATCCCTCTTTTGGCTGGAGTATGCACAACTGACCTCTAAGTGTGTCTTTTAAGGCCCTGGTGTTCAGTGTTTACTTTGCTTCCACGATTAGCGTGGTTGGACCTAAGTGAACCCGGTGGCTTGGGTCTGCTTATACTATCATGATTGGACCTCATGATCTAGTGGTTTGGGCCTGATTGCCATGACTTTAACTCTAAATGCTAGCATACTAGATACCTAGGTGAGACCGACCACCAGGCCATGTTGTAATGAGTGTCTTCCCGAAAAACGAGATGACTACAAGTGGCCTTAATGAGCCAGTATGTTGAGTATTAGCGATCCTGTCATTTTGTGTTGGTTCCTGCATCTCTGATATTGTGAAAGCAGTCAGCCGAATAAAGCAACTTGTATTCTAAACAACTAGGTGTGACTGGTCTGTTCAACCCTGGTACATCCCAGGGGTAAAAGTCAGATCTCCAAACCTGGGTCTTAATAACTGATGACAACAATTGACTCTTGATTTTTTTATGAGAGCAGAGAAAAAGAGAGAGCCCTGGTTATGGAAATTTATATATGCACAATATATTGATTTGAAGTCATCTCCTTTCCAATTTGGTGCATCAATGCCGGCTTTAAATTCCCTGAAGAATTGTGTTCTTGAGCTGCCCTTGTTGAAAGCCATGGGAAATATATTCCACTGGATTGTCTGGAAGCAAGGGAATTCTCCAGTGACATAGGCAATACCATTTAAAGTCTCCAGAGAATGGTCGTAGCTGAGAAATGGCCAGTCTCTACCAAAACAACATCAATCAACCATTCAAACTATGGTACCTATGGAATTCTTATTGATAGATGACACCTGTAGTGGGTTAGAGAGTAAAGAAAGTCTCCTGTGAGGGCCCTTTGGTGTGGAATGTAGTGTAGGTGATGAGGTATATCATTCACAATTCCAGTAAGAGCTAAGAATTCTTTTGGCTCCTTGATATTTTAATAAGCCCAGAATACATTGAGTGTTTATTTTAAAGGTCAGTGGTTATGATTGTAAATGGAATTCTCAAACTCATGGTAAATGAATGAATGGAACATAGACTTTAAGGTTTAAAAGACAAAGGCCCACCTTGCTACAGTCTGTCCACTGGCACATTTCCCCATCTCTCCTTTCTGTGCTTGTCCAAAGTTGATACTGAATCAATCAGCAATATTTATTGCACACTTACTGTGTGAAGAGCACAGAACTAATTGCTTGGGAAAATACAACAGAGTAGGTAGACATGTTCCCTGCCCACAATGAGCTAACAGTCTAGAGATGACACTGAAAAAAAAAAAAGAAACCAGAAAGGCCTTATGAGATTCTCCTCTCTTTATCCTGAGTTCGAAGCCAAGTAACCAGACTTTTATGCATTAATAATGTTGGTATTTGTTGGTATTTAAGTGCTTACTATATGCTGAGCACTGTTCTAAGCGCTGGGGTAGACACAGGGGAATCAGGATGTCCCACGTGGGGCTCACAGTCTTAATCCCCATTTTACAGATGAGGTAACTGAGGCACAGAGAAGTTAAGTGACTTGCCCACAGTCATTATCCTATTATACATTCAAACTATAGTACTAGCATCCATCTACACAAGGAAAGTGAAGGAGAATGATGAGATACAAGCAATCAATGGCATTTATTGAGTGTTTTTTGTGTGCAGAGCACTGTACTATGTGGCTGGGAGAGTACAATATAACAGAGTTGGTAAACACATTCCTTGCCCATAGGGAGATAGTAAATTTGATCCAGCAAATGGTCAATCTGGACTATTTAGGGTAACAAAAAAAATTACTCAGGAAAATTTTTGCTTTACCTGAACTGGCTGGAAATCATTTCAACCTCCACTAATTTAATTTCACCTGGGTAGGCCCAGCCAGTCTATATCCACTAAAATTGGAAAACACTATCTAGAGTGACCAGAATAATATCTCTTCTAACCAGATATTAAGCAGTCTTAAAATAGTCACTTTATAATGCTATAAAATTTGAACGTATAACATGATTTAAGCCATATGGCAATCAAAATGAATCATACTTGCAATTAAAATTTCATGCCATTGCTAGCGGCTTGTATTCTGGGATTTTAGTTAAAAATACAGGCAAAACCACAATCTCTTCCCCCCAGTTAACACACCTTCTCATGCATTAGTTGTTACTCTAGGTAGCTAAGAAATTGTGATGAGCAACTAAATCAAGATTTCATGGTCAGATATAAACTCAAGCAAGTGCACAGACAGGATGGTTGCAGTACCTCCGGGTTTGAGCTATGATCACACATTACCCCGCTCAGATACATCACAAATCTGTAGTGTAATCTTTGGTAAAATGCCTTTTCTGTTTTGATCTTTTTCTACTGTGTATGCTATCTGATTAAGAATGCCTATTGACATGAAACTTTTGAGCAATGTAACTAGATCCCTGATCTCCCAAGGTGAGGTGGGACTGGAGCCTCAGTGGGTGGCGTTGAAAGGAAATAGGGGAATCGAAGGGAAAGAAAAAGAGTTGGAGGACAGAAAGAAGTGGAAAAACTGAAGGCTGGGTAGAGAAGAAAAGAGTGGAAGAGAGGACAGAGAGGAAGAGGATAAAAGCAGAGAGAAAGAGAAAGGAGAAGCAGGGGAGAAAGGGAGCCAGTCACCAAGTGGTCCTGAACCATCATTCTCCATCCCTGCCCTTGCCACCAGAACTCAGGTGGAAGAGGAGACCAATAGTGGATAGTTGGCTCGTCCTCTAGACTGTAAGCTCACTGTGGGCGGGGAATGTGTTTATTCTTATATTGTATTCTCCCAACCACTTAGTTCAGTGCTCTGCACACAGTAAGTGCTCAATAAATACAACTGATTGACTGACTGAGTGGCAGAGGGGAAAGAGTGGAAGAGCTGTTCCTGCAACACTCTCCCTTCTTCCCTCTTAACTGCCATTATCTTCAGAAAAACTCCACCTGTCCTGGGGCCAATACTTCATTTCAGTCACATGAGAAACACTGCTGCTGAGGTTGCTGGTCCCCCACCATCACTCCACAGAAAGCAGGGCCCTAATAAGTCCTGTCCTAGAACTTTTGGGTGGCTGGTGGAACTCCATATTCATGACCATCCCACCTAAAGCTGGACAACTGGTAATGCCCTGGAGTCCCCTGGGAAAAGTCTCTGAAAAAGTGTGAAGTGTTTCTAATTCCAAAGTATTTCTCAAGTTCAATAGTCGTAACTTTTAGCTGAACCTTTCTGCTGAAATCAACAAAAGAAAACAGTTGACAGTTTTTGTTTTATTTGGTAATTTAACAGCCTGAACAATAAACCCAACAACCTGAATGATCCTTCTTATCAAAATAAGGCAGATTCTTGGTACACAGTGATATTCAGGAGTGAAAACAGGGTTCAGAGAAGATCAATATGCAAATCAATGCATTTAACTTCAAGTCTTGTCTGTCAAGTCTTTCACATAAACTAGCTAATTAGGAACTCAGTGAAATGCAAGAATAGACCTAACTCAATAACCCATTTTGAAAAGTTTCATCAATAAGATACAGTTTTCTACAATAAATCATGAGGAAATCAATAGCCAAGCTAGCATCCTTCAAAATGATGGTCGTTGAGTTCGGTTCAGGCAAGGGAGAATAGAATTTTCAAATTGAAACACATGAATTCGAATCTGTAAGGCAGGTGTTGGTATGTTCCTCATTTTTCAGATCCACCTCTGCTCCCCTACTTATATATTGCCATCCATGCCTGGCTGAGAATATGACTGACAGGGGCAAGGAAGTCAAAGTATTGCTGTCCAAATCACCAGTACTATAATCACTTCCTTCCTGCAGGTTCTTGGTCCTGGAGTAACTGGGCTGGACCTTGCTGTGGGAAGGGAATGTGTGTGTTATGTTGTTGTGTTGTACTCTCCCAAGCGCTCCCCGGGCCACCCCTGTCCCCACAATCCCCACACGTTACTGGAGAGATTCTGTTCCTCCTGCCACTGCCATGGGAGTCAGCTCTAGGGAAGAGGTCTCGTAGCCAGGCATATATTCCCAAATCCACTCCCTGGCCCCATGATCCACAAATGTCTCTGGACAGATTCCTTCCCCCTTGCCCCTACTGCAGGGGTTGGCTCCAGAGGAAAGTCCCACCTCCCTCTTCCCCGGTCAAAAGATCGGCGACCTAGTGATTTAAACTATGAAACGATCGATCAATAGCCACTATCGACTGCTAATTTATTATATCATCTTGAAGGATTTCACCTGATTAATGGGAGTAGTGCAAAGTGTCCCAATCCATGGCAGAACCTTTGGCAGTGCTCAAAACCACCTTTCCTCAAGCACGTCTGTCCTTGGCTGTGAGCAGTGCATTTGTCCTCAAAAGACCAAAAAGCCAAATGGAAAAATCAGCAAGATGGTGGAAAATCCCTTATGCCACAGGGAAACAATATAACCAGCATCACCGCAAATGCACAATAAACAGATCCCAAGATTTGGGATTCTTGAGATTCTCAACTATGCTACCTAGCAAGATTTTTACTTCTTTGACAGAGGTTTGGCTTTATACTTTTGGCCATCCAAGTTGGGGAAAAAATTGCCACCCACTCCCATTCCATGCCACATCATTATGCTACGTTACATTACACTACACTGCATGAACGTGTGGAAGCCTGGTCGAACACCCGAACTTAGAATGTTTCTCCAGGAAGGCCCCCTGATTGTCCCCAGTGAGCCACTGTTTTCCCCTCTCAGGTCCCTCTTCCCACAGACATTTCTTCGAAATTGGTGCTTTCAAATTTTTCCACCGTGATCACATTCTCACCCCATCTAACATGGTGACTGTTTCAGAGTAGCAAATGGAAGGGCAGCAACATAACTCCCAACCCACTCAAGAAAATAGTAATAGTGCTTAGAACAGTGCTTGGCACATAGTAAGCGCTTAACAAATACCATCATTATTATTATTACTATTATTATTATCATTACTTGTTGAGAGCTTTCCACGGTCCAGCACTGTACTAAGAGTCGGGGTAGATAAAACATACAGATCAGAACTAGGGCTCATAGTGTAAGGGGGAGGGAAATCTAATCTCCATTTTTCCAATGAAGAAATTGAGACTCCAAGAAGTGAAGTTATTTGCCCAAGGTGACCTAGCAGGCAAGTGACGCAAGTGGGATCAGAACCAAGATTTCCTCTTTCCTAGGCTCACGCTGTGCTTCAAGATGGTCACTGTATCCCCACCACCCCTTGCTGACATTGCACATGTGGGTGGCCATATTTGTTTCATAATCTTCTTTCTTCCCTCCCACTGTTCCCTGAAATAAAAATGACTCTGCCTCAAGGTTCATCTGTTTTTAAATTTAGTGCTAAATGGTGTGGAGGCCGGGGGGATTTTTGTTTTTATCATATTTGTTAGGCATTTACTATGTGCCAGGCACTCTTTTAAGCACTGGAGTAGATACAAAGTAATCAGATTGGACGCTGTCCGTGTCCCATATAATAATAAATAATAATGATGGTATTTGTTAAACACTTACTATGTGCCAAGCACTATTCTAAGCGCTGGGGGGGATACAAGGTAATCAGGTTGTCCCACGTGGGGCTCACAGTCTTAATCCCAATTTTACAGATGTGTTAACTGAGGCACAGAGAAGTTAAGTGACTTGCTCAAAGTAACACAGCTGAGAAGTGGCGGAGCTGGGATTAGAACCCACGACCTCTGACTCCCAAGCCCGTGCTCTTTCCACTAAGCCACACTTGGAGCTCTCAGTTATAATATCCATTTTATAGATAAGGTAAACAAGGCACAGAGAAGTGAAGTGACTTGTTCAAGGTCACACAGCAGACTAGTGGCGGAGCTGGGACTAGAATGCAGGTCCTTCTGATGCCCAGGCTCATGCTATATCTACTAGGCCATACTGCTTAAATGGCACAGGGAGGGTGGCCAAGGAAAAAGGAAGTAGGAGAGATGGGAGGACAGGAAGAGGAGAAAGGCTGGACCCCAGTGAGAGGGGGCATTAAATGGCAAAAGGAGCAGGAATGCAGGAAGCCAGAACACAACCTTGGCACCAGCCCCAGGAGTGGAAACAGAGGGGGAGATATGGGCGTATGCCCAGGGCCTCATCTCTAGCCACCTGGAGACATCTCAAGTACTGATGAATGAACGCCCACAGCCCGAGGGAGCCCAGAGCTGCTGCACTGCCCATCCTGGCTCTGGAGCTCACCATCAGAGAATGCCTTGAGGAGGAGCTTATAGCTGAGGTGACTCAAGGTTGTGTGCCCTGTGAGCCCAAATGGCCAGGGTGAATACAGGGTCAGTGCCAGGTAGTGTGGGGAGGGGAGCATGGCATGGTGCTAGCTAGTCTACTTTAGAAAGGGGCCCTCCGATTATGGAGTTCCAGAGAATAGGGGTGTAGTTGGGGAGGTCTGGGCTCTGCCCTCTGTAAGGGTTTTCTGAGAGCAGGATAGCTAGAGTACCCTGTTGCCTTGAGCCCTAAGTTTGGAAACTGTAAGCATAGAGAAGGCTGAGCCAGGAAGCAGGATCAGGATGAATTGGGTGTTGCCCACCCAGACAGATCCCCAGCAACACCCCTATTCCACACTCTCTCATCCCCTTAGACCTGGCACCATACCAAGCCTCCAAAGGCCTAGTGGGTGGCCAGGTGCTGCTCAGGGCCAGAACAAGTGGGACCAGGAGACAGTTCCTTGCTTTTGGGGAGGGTAGTGCAATCTGATGATGTCATGCCGCATGACATCACCTGGCCCTGTGAGGAGGGGGCAGACAATTGAACTTTTGCTTTCAGGTGGCCCAATGTCTGAACTGGCCCTGGCCCTGAGATGGTTGCTTAATTCCCATACCATCTGAAGTTCCCCTCTCAACCCACAGCACCTCCCCCCATCACTTTGATAGATAAATCTGGCAAGCACACAAATACAACCTTTCCTAAAAGATTTCTGACTCTTTCTCTTCATCTAGCAGAAAACTATATTTTTTCACTGCATTTTGGCATTTTTTATTCAATGCTGGCTACAACTTCATATCGACTTAAAATTGATTTACTGTTTGTTTTGTGGAGTTCATTTTTTTCAGGACATTCCACTTTATAAAAACCAGTTCAATCAGAGTTTAAATTGGAAAATATTTAATAAAATCTGGTGCCTTTTGGGGGTGGATCGAGGGAGAAGCAGCTGGGATATGCAAAACCAGGTAGCATGGTGATGAAGAAGCATTACTTTTTCATTTAGTCATTAAAGCTCTGAGACCATCATTCCATCAATAATTCAAATGCTGAAAAGTTCCCACCTAGTTAGTAGGTAGCTATGGTATTTCTAAAGTACTTACTGTGTGCTACATGCCATGTTAAGAGCTGGGGTAAAACAACTTAGTCAGATGAGATAAAGTTCACAATCACCTCCTGATCGCAGAGGTTTGGTGTTTCTTAAATTGAAATTTCCAGGTCATTTGGAAACCCTATCTACCCTACTTCTAGCTATTGCTGACTGGTGGGGTTTGAAATCATTGGAATCAAATTCCCCAAATGTCAACTGGCTAAATAATAATGTTGGTATTTGTTAAGTGCTTACTATGTGCCGAGCACTGTTCTAAGCGCTGGGATAGATACAGGGTAATCAGGTCGTCCCACGTGAGGCTCACAGTTAATCCCCATTTTACAGATGAGGGAACTGAGGCACAGAGAAGTTGAGTGACTTGCCCACAGTCACACAGCTGACAAGTGGCAGAGCCGGGAGTCAAACCTGTGACCCCTGACTCCGAAGCCCAGGCTCTTTCCACTGAGCCATGCTGCTTCCCCAAGAGGCAGGTACCATAAGTACTAGATGAACGGGCAGCCCAAAAGGGGCAGACATATTACATTTTTTGAGGTTCTATTCTGCCACTCGAAAAAAAACCCAAATGGGATCTATCCTTATTCTGTTTTAAATGGTGGGGGGGAAGGGGGGAAGGGGATAGAACCCCCCCACCCATGATGGCAATGCCAGAGACGGTAGCTGCCGTAGTCACTGGCAGAAGTCGAGGAGGGAGAGGATCACTCCTCTTCTGCAGCAATTGCTGACCTGGTTTTCCCAGACCCATGAATATTTCATCTGGCCTTGAAAATTCTTATCCTTGGTTTGGAAAAGCTAGTTTGAGCACTGTGGTGGGATTAGAAAACGCAGCTGCCCATAGATATTTAAGCAACTGGGTGTACACCAGCAGCACTAACATCAGCGAGGGAGAGGATGAGGTAAATCGGCCCCCCACCTTCCTTGTTCCTAGCTCCCCTACTCCCCCATCTCCCCATGTTTGTATGAAGACAAGAAAACTGTAGTTCATGTCCTCCATTATTTAAGGCTACATTTTTATTCTCCAATGGCATTAAAAGTAACAGGAAATTTGCCTGCTAAAAATAAAGGAAGCACTAGTAATCCTGTCTTTTAGTGCTTCCCAGTTTTTTAAAAAAATTTCCTTTGGAAAGCTGAAGCTATGCCTTTACTCTTCCATTTGAGCATGTAGGCTTGAAGGTAACTGTTTTGTAAGATTTGGTGAGAGCACTCTAAAATGTACAACAAAGCATGGTAGACAGGGTTTCATATTATAAATATCTTTTCAAACGTGTCAAAAAGATGAATTTAAGTGAGAGAAAGAGAATTCATTTCAAAATTCACCACAGAACTAAGTGCAAACATTCCTTCCTCTCCATCCAACTGGCCACCGCACTGGTACGGTCATTTGTCATGTCCAGGCTTAACTACTGGCCTGCCTCCCGACTCTCTCTTGTCCAGCCCATACTTCACTCTGTTGCCTAGATGATTTTTCTGAAATGTCACCCTGAGCATGCCCCTCCACTACTCAGAAACCTCCACTGCTAGTTGCCCGTTCCTCTCCATATCAGGCAGAAACTCCTGACCACTAGCTTTAAGGCATTCAATCATCTCTCTCCACTTCCTGCTTATCATATTCACTCTCTTCTCCCACTTCACCCAAGCTCCCACTCTTCGTTCCTCTCAAGCTACCCTACTCACTATGCCACATTCTCATCTTCTCCTCTGCTGACTACTTGTTCACACCTTTCTGTCTGGCCTAGAACTTCCCCTTTCACATCTGAGAGACCACTGCTCTCCCCATCTTCAAAGCCCTCCTGAAATCACAGCTCCTTCAAGGGGCCTGCTCCACTTTACATCTTCCAACACCCCACCTGCACCTTTGCACCACCTAGGGCCTTAAACACCTGAAGTATTTATGTAATTATGGTATATGCTCTACTACTTCTTCCTACTTGTAAACTATCTCAGAGTCTCTCCCACACTGGAGTGTAAGAATTTTGAGGCGAGGTATCATTGATTCTATCACATTATCCCTAGTGTACAATGCTCTAGTGGGCATTACATATTCAATCTGTCACCAAATCCAGTTGCTTCCATCATCACAATGTTGCTAAAATCCATCCTTTCCTCAAATCCATCCTTTTCTCTCCATCCAAACTGCTACCATGCTGATCCAAGAACTTGCTGACCTCCTTGCCTCCTGTCTCTCCCCACTCCAATCCATACATCACTCTGGTACTCTGATTATTTTTCTAAAAAAATTCAGGACATAGTAAAAATAACAATGGTATTTGTTAAGCTCTTACTATGTGCCAGGCACTGTACTAAGCACTGGCATAGATAGAAGCAAATTGGGTTGGACACAGTCCCTGTCCCACGTGGGGCTCACAGCCTCAATCCCCATTTTACAGATGAGGTACCTGAGGCACAGAGAAGTGAAGTGACTTGTCCAAGGTCACTTAGACAAGTGGCGGAGCTGGAATTAGAACCCATGACCTTCTGACTCCCAGGTCCATGCTCTATCCATTACTCCATGCATGTCACCCCATTTCTCAAAACACTCCAATGGTTGTCCGTCCACCTCCGCATCAAACAGGAACTCCTTAACATTGGCTTTAAAGCACTCAATTAATTCACTCCCTCCTAGCTTACCTTGCTGATCTCCTACTACAGCCCAACCTGCACACTATGCTCCTCTAGACGCCAGTTTACTCACTGTGCCCCGATCTCATCTATCTTGCTGCCGACCCCTTTCCCAAATCCTCCCTCTAGCCTGGAACTCCTTCCTGCTCCATATATGCCAGACCACCACTCTCTCCACCTACAAGGAATTATTCAGGTCCCATTTCCTCCAAAAGGCCTTCCCTGATTAAGCCATCTTTTTCCCAGCTTCCTCTCCCTTCTGCATCATCTATGCACTTGAGTCTGAGACGTTTGGACATTTGATATTTGCCCCACCTTTAACCCCCACAGCACTTATTCAAACAATCAGTTGTATTTATTGAGCAGTTACTGTGTGCAGAGCACTGAACTGAGCACTTGAATGCAATATGAGAGAGTTGATAGACAGGTTCCCTGCCCACTTTGTGCTTTCGTGGAATGCAGACATTACTGTAAATAAATACATTTCAGATGTGTTCACAAATGTTGTGAGGCTGAGGGAGGGATGAATAAAGGGGGCAAATCCAAGTGCAAGGGTGATGCAGAAGGGAGTAGGAGAAGAGGAAAGGAGGGCTTAGCCAGGGAAGGCCTCTTGGAGTTGTGCTTTTAATAAAGCTTTGAAGGTGGGAAGAGTGATCGTCTGTCAGATATGAAGTAGGAGAGCATTCCAAGTCAGAGGCAGGATGCAGGTGAGAGGTCAGCAACGAGATAGGTGAAATCAAGGTACAGTGAGTAGGTTGACATTAGAGGAGTAAAGTGTGCGGACTGGGTTGTAGTAGGAGAGTAGTGAGGTGAGGTAGGAAGGGGCAAGGTTCAATAGTATTTATTTCAATAGTATTTATTGAGCACTTACTATGTGCAGAGCACTGTACTAAGCGCTTGGGATGAACAAGTTGGCAACAGATTGAGTTGGCAGTTGGCAAGGTGATTGAGTGCTTTGAAGCCGATGGTAAGGAGTTTCTGTTTGATGCAGAGGTGGATGGGCAACCACTGGAGGTTCTTGAGGAGTGGGGAAACATAGACTAAATGGTTTTGTTGGAAAATTATCTGGGCAGTATATTGAAGTATAGACTGGAGTGAGGAGACACAGGAGGCAGGGAGGTCAGCAAGAAAGCTAATACAGTAATCAAGGCAGGATAGAGTAAGTGCTTGGACTAACTTGGTAGCAATTTGGATGGAGAGGAAAGGGTGGAATTTAGTGATGTTGTGAAACTTGAATTGGACGGATTTGGTCACACCGGATATGTGGGTTGAATGAGAAAGAAGGGTCAAGGATAACGTCAAGGTTACGACTCGTGAGAGAAGGAGGATGGTGGTGCTGTCTATAGTGATGGGAAAGTCATAGGGAGGACAGAGTTTGGGTGGGAAGGTGAGGAATTTTGTTTATGTACATAGAATTATGTGCATAGCTATAAATTATATGCTATAATTTTTTTATATTGATGTCTATCTCCCCCTCTGGACTGTAAGCTCATTGTGGGAAGGAAACATGTCTGCCAGCACTCTTTTCCAAGCGCTTAGTACAGTGTTCTGCACATAGTAAGCACTCAATAAATACTATTGAATGAATGAATGAATGAATGAATGAATAAATACCATTCATAATGATGATGATGAAGCAGCATGGCCTAGTGGAAAGATCCTGGGCCTGTGAGCCAGAGAACCTGGGTTCTAATCCTGGTTCTGCCACTTGCCTGCTGTGTGCACATCAGCAAGTCACTTAACTTCTCTGTGCCTCAGTTTCTCAACTGTAAAGTGGTGAGTGGATACCTATTCTCCCTCCCCCTTAAACTGTATCATGTGGGACATGCACTGTGTCTGACCTGATTAACTTGTATTATCTTGGCCATAATGAGCTTACAGTCTAGAGGATCTAGGTAAATGATCCCATTAAATGACTGGAGGTCATGGGCAGGCTGCAGTGGTTGCCATGGGGATGTGGCCTCTGAAAATCCTGTCCTGATCACTAGCTATTGAAGCCATTTGCTAATCAGGCTGATAAAAGACTTCAGGGCTTGCCTAGTCTACACTGTCTAAAGGCAGCCTGGCTAGGACTCTGAGGCAAAGCTTATGTAGATGGTTCAAAGGGGACTTCACATAGCTTAATTTTATAATTCCTCTCTAGTCTACAGAGGAATACAATGGGTAAGCAGAAACAGATAGGGTTAGTGGTCCCCCAGAGAAGCACCTTTTGCCTGGGAAATCCACTGTACTCCCATACCGTGTCATTTCATCCCCCTACATGTGTAAAGCAAGGCAAGCAGTGTAAAGATTACCCTGTCCCAACCCCAGTACCTAATAGTGCTTGGCACATAATAAATGTTGAATAAATGTAACAATTATTATCATTACCATTATTATCATTAATATTATTATTTCATATTACAAAAAAGAGAGGGTGATGAATATTTGACTGTTTCAATGTGGCCAAGTGTCTGAAGCCAGTGTTGACTATACTCCAGGACCTCATTTTTGATAAAATCATCCTCTAAGCTTGATGCGAGCAGAGAACGTGCCTTCCTACTCTGTTCTGTTGTACTCTCCCAAGTGCTCTAGTTCAGTGCTCTGAACACAGTAAGTGCTCAATAAATACCACTGATTGACTGACTGTAATTTCATACTGACTATGGTTCACAGGTGGAACTCTACTTAATTAGCTGTATTCAGTCGCTATTCTTGATGAAGGCACTCTTCCCTAGCCAATTTTCTTACATAAATAACTCAGTTCTTCTCTTTATACCCACATATATCTTGTTTGCACTCTTCATTTTTATTCAATTTTGGGCAAAGAAATTCCAAACCGCATAAATATTTTATTATGCATTGTGTTTAAGAGCTTCACTAAGTAAATTAGTGGTAATTGTTAAATATAGATAGGTCACATTTCAAAATTTTTCCAATTACTTCTTCCTTTTTAAATGTTTAAAAATATATCTTGTCAGCTGGGGATGGCATCCTTTTGTTTCCAAGACATTAACACTACACCAACGATAAAAGGTCTCTAGCACTGGCTAAGGAATTGCTTTGTTTGCATTTTTTTCCAAGAAGGATAGTAGTGTTTAGACATTGCATAGATCGTCATCAGTAAAGGAAAGTAATTTGTTTATTAGGCCATTGGGTAAGAGTTTTACTGTTACATTTTCTTTATGTAATAATAACAATAATTGTGGTATTTGTTAAACGCTTACTAAGGCACTGTTCTAAGCGCTGAGGTAACTGGGTTGGACACAGTCCCTGTTCCACAAAGGGCTCACAGTCTTAATCCCTATTTTCCAGATGAGGTTAACTGAGCCACAGAGAAGTGAAGTGATTTGCCTGAGGTCACACAACAGAGCTGGGATTAGAACCCAGGTTCGTGTGTCAAACCTCTCAAAAGGATCATCAAGTTTTATGAATGATAGATTTGCCTGGTCAAAGGGGAGGAGCAAACAGAAGACATATCTCCAACCTGCATTTCCCTACTTCCAGAGTTCATTCATTCATTCAGTCAGTCAGTCGTTTTTAGTGAGTGCCTACTGTATACAGAGCATTGTACTAAGCGCTTGGAAAGTACAATTCAGCAATAAAGAGAGAATCCCTGCCCACACTAGGCTTACAGTCTAGAATTCTGAGGCCACTTGCCTCTCACATCATCATCACTACAACTCTGGTATTTTGTCTTTGATTCATGTAACCTCATGGATTCGTGTATAACATTTGTGCACGAGGGTCTGTATACAAAATTGTTTGTAGTTACAAAATAGGATGAAGACTTCAGAGACTCTTTGTATCTTTCTCAAATGATCTGTATTTGTGTGACAGAAGGAAAATTCAATCTACCGGAAACCGTGTAAAGTGGTTACCTTTTATTGCTCCCTTCTGGTTGGAATTTAATCTATATCACTGACCTTTCTTGTTGAGCCTATTTTGACAGAGTGCTGGTGAGGCAATACAACCTATTGTATCCCCCAGGAAGAAATGTATTTCCAAATTTTCTCACAGAACTCTCAAATAAAGAAAAACTTCTCATAGAATGACCCTTCAAGGTGTCCTTTCATTGCTTCATGCCTCAAGATGAATGGCAATATGGAACCATTATTTTTCTCAGGGTTGAAAGATGCATAAACTGTTCCCGAGATAAAGAATGGAGACAGAAAGAGAGAGATAGAGCATGCCAAATGAGTAGGAATCACATCATTCAATTCATCTCTTTTTGGTGAGCAAATTATCTGTAACATTTTAAAAGTAATCTCCAAAAATTTCCAACACAGGAAAATGAATCTCAGGATGCTTTTGTACAAAGTAAGTAATGTGAGACTTTGGAGTCCAAACTTTTGCTACATGCTTGATAAGAATTACATTTTTTAGGACTTCTTGGACTAATCATTTCAGTGTATACATAACTGCTGACATTATTAAAGGAGAAGAATTTCATTGCCATTAAATATTTTCTTCTCTGAATAAATACCAATTTGTGACCTGAAGAAAATTGGACATTTTGTTACTTGAACCATAAAAAAAAATGGAAATGGAAATATTCTACCCCACCAAACCCATGAATACATTCAACTTTGCATTAACAGAGAGGCTGCATTCTTGACTAACCCCATGTTAAGGGAAAATTCATACCACAATATGTACACATTGACTGACATCACACACATTTCCACTCTGCCACAATTATTTACTTTCAGTTCAGTGTATCCATTTTTTAAATTGCATATTTTCAGTACTAGTAAGTCAAACAGATTTTTTTTCCTCAGTCATCCTGAAAAAATTGTGGCAATGAGCACCTGATTACTTCTGTTAAACTGGTACAAATAATAATAACAATAATAATAATGATAATAGTATTTGTTAGTGTTAGTAACTCTGAGAATGTCCTTAAGAACAGTCCTTTCAGCAAAGTTATCACTGGAGCTTCTGCCAGATTTATCATTTAATAATGATTAATATTAATAAATCCATAATTCAATAATAATTAATTATCAATCATGATAATTGCAGTATTTGTTAAGTGATTACTATGTGCCAAGCATTGTACTAATCACTGAGGTAGATACAAGATAATCAGTACCCACATGGAGCTCAGAGTCTAAGTAGGAGGGAGAAAAGGGATTGAATCCCCATTTTACAGATGAGGGACCTGAAGCACAGAGAAGTGAAGTGACTTGCCCAAGGTCGCTCAGCAGGTATGTGGCAGAACCAGTATTAGAACCCAGGTCCTCTGACTCCCAGGCACGTGGTCTTTCCACTAGGCCATGCTGCTTCTCACTTGTGTTGTTCATGTCTCTCACATTTTTTAATGCTTCTTTCACCTGTTAAGTCTTTTATGGTATTTGTGTCTCCTCATCATCTCTAAAGTGCAGGAAACAGTACTTTTCAACTCTTGAAATCTCCCATATTGAAGCACTGCATACCAAGGGTGCTCTATAAATTTGGCTGACTTCCTGGCAGGCAGTTTGGAAAATAGGTCCTAGCCATCATTTTGCATTTACAAAAACCACTGAAAAAACGTCTGATTCAAGACCTTATCAGTTTGCTCCAGACCACTTAACATAGGCCAGGATGGACACAGAAATCTCACTCTGCTGAGCTGCCTCAGCTGGCCCAGGTCATGGAACATCGGAATCACTGCCTACCGTCCTCCTGTCAGGACACAAAGTTTTTGGTTCCCAACTGTTTTGGCTTAGAAGTGGCCATTCCTACATCTTCCCTCTCTCTGCAGCCCAGCTTGAATATACAGCTGAGAAACCCCAACAGGGGTGGCTGTCTGACATCTTGATGTCATATCAACAGCTGGAGGGACAGTTGGAATGAGGCCTTCCCCCACTAAGCCCTCATTTCCTCTTCTCCTACTCCCTCCTGCATCTTCTTGAACTTGGATTTGTACCCTTTATTCACCCACCCCCAGCTCCACAGCATTTTTGTACATATCTGTAATTTATTCCTTTATATTAATGTCTGTCTCCTCCTTGAGACTGGAAGCTCATTGTGGGCAGGGAACAAGGAACGTGTCTACCAACTCTTTTGTGTTGTAATCTCCCAAGTGCTTAGTACAATGCACTGCACACAGTAAGCTCTCAACAAATACAATTGATCAAAAAAAAATTCTGTCAAATTGTCTCATCTTTTTTCATCTTAAGTGGCAACTGAGGTGTCAAATCTGTGTGTTCCTGAGGACCTTCCTGAAAACACTTCTCAAACTGCATTGTGTCAGGCCCAGAAAAGCACAACATGTTGACAATTAAAAATAAACATGAAATTGTTCTAGGAAAGTGCACTCTTTTGAGGAAAGTCAACATTCCAACATCACCTACTTCCCATGGCCTACCTAGATGATAAATAAATATCTCAAACACTCAAGTGCCTGGACTTGAATTATCTAACTCAGAAGCACTTGGAGTTTGCATATTTTTTTATGTTGGAAATGTGGCCTAGTGGAAAGAGCATGAGCCTGGGAGTCAAAGAGGCTGGGTTCTAATCCGAGCCCTGCCACTCACCTCTTGTGTGACCTTGGAAAAATCACTTAAATTTTCCATGCCTCAGTTTCCTCATCAATCAAATGTGGATTCGATGACTGTGAAACCCATGTGGGATGGGGACTTGTGTCCATCCTGATTCCCCCGATTGACAGTGCTTGGCCCATAGTATAAAAACAAATATTATTATTATCATTATTATGATTTATCATTTAACCCTCTTTAAAAACCTGAAGTCTATTGTTTAAAATAGGTATGTTCTAACTTTAATTAATTAATGTGCATTTCACTCAAACTAAAGCTTTGGAGGAACAATTTCTCAAAGTCTTTCAAAACCTAACTAAAATGTCAGTCAATCTGGTTTTATACTAGAGTCTGTCAGGACCTATCTTCACCTTTTTTATTCTGTTTTCTATCTCTTTATCACTCTGTATTGTTGGATAATATACTGCCTAGAGAGCATACAGGTTTGAGTGACAGTTTTAAATTCTCTGTTGCTGGCTGGGTTCAAAGGTGAGATGTCAGCCATAGCTCTGTGCTGAACCTGCAAGATGATTCATGAACATTTCCCTCATGTCTTCTTGTTCAAATGCCTCTAGAACACAGTCATCTGCATAAAGCAGTTTCTAAATCACTATCCCAAAGACTTTTGATGGTGCTGTAAGACAAAGGATAGCAACAATAGAGCATCAAGTTCCCACCTAGTTGAAGGACTCCAGGATGTCTAGTCTCCTATATGGTTGTGAGACTGAATCTAATGGAAAGAATACAGGCCTGGGAATGAGAATACCTGGGTTCAGAGTCCAGCTCTACCACTGCCATCCAGTCTGACCATGGAAAAGTCACTTAATCTCTTTGGGTCTTAGTTTATTCATATATAAAATGGGAATAATAGAGTTTGTCAGCACCCTACAGGACAGGGATTGTTTATTAATGAAGCAGCGTGGCTTAGTGGAAAGAGCACAGGCTTGGGAGTCAGAGGTCATGGGTTCTAGTCCCCGCTCCGCCACTTGTCAGCTAGGTGACTTTGGGCAAGTTGCTTAATTTCTCTGTGCCTCAGTTACCTCATCTGTAAAATGGGGATTAAGACTGTGAGCCCCACATGGGACAACCTGATAACTTTGTATCTACCCCAGCACTTAGAATAGTGCTTGGCGCATAGTAAGCAAGCCCTTAACAAATACCATCATCATTATTATTATTATTATTATTATTATTATGAAATAAAACTAATAATTGTGGTATGGATTAAGCTCTTCCTATGTGTCAAGCACAGTAATAAGCTCTGAGATAGATGCAATATACACAGATCAAACACAGTCCCCATCTCACATGGAGTTCATAGTCTAATGTCCATTTATTTACAGATGAATAAACTGAAGCACAGAAATATTAAGTGACTTGCCCAAAGTCACACAGCAGGGAGGGCGCAGACCTGGGATGAGAATTCAGGTGTCCTGACTCCCAGGCTTCTGCTCTTTCCACTAAGCCACATGGCTTTTCTAATAATAACCTTAAATCTCATAACCTTACCTCTGCCTCGGTGCTTAGTACATAGTAGGTGCTTATTTAAGACCATAATTATCACTACAAAAGACACACTCTGCATCAAAAGCTACTGAGTGACTAGTTTAATTATAGCCTCTGCCTTTCTCCGAGAAACTGAGAAGGGAGCGAGGGAAAATCCAGAACAAAGCATGGTACAGTAAATCATCTATAAGTAATATAGAAAGACAAAATAGGAAGATTGAATCTATTTCCAAAAATGAGAGAGAAAGGTCACCTTGGGCCCTGGAATCACAGAAATACAAGATCATTATAGGTACAGTACATAAAATGACAAACACAAATTCCATTTGAAATGATGTCCTGTTTAAAAATCGTTGATTGTTTTACTACAACTTGAAAAATTCCACCCATTTTATTGCTGCTTTGTAAGAAGTCCTAATTCCCTCGATTTTATTGAGAAAACAAAACTACTGAAGAAAATCTCTTAAAAACCCTCAAAGAAAATTAATATTCATACACAGCTGTCCATTTAAAACTGTGTGAGGGTGAAGTCAATGATTATCATGGCTTAGTAAATTCCCAGTGAGTAGTCTTATTTGGAGACTTTATATATAGTTTCCCATTTTAAAAGGATCTCTTTGACATGAATGCGAAAACAGAATAGTTAAGTAAATTGCCAAACTAAGTTCTTTTCTGCAACAGTATGTCATCATACAAGAGAAAATACCCATCTGTGCTCCAAATGTGCTTCCCGGTGTGTTTACAACACATGCCACTGAAAACTATTTTAAACAGCCATAGATAGGCTAAAAAGAAGCCATTTACGGGTAGGTATCTAAGGACACATTCTCATTTCCACTATCCGAAATACTTACTGCTAAAGTTCCTACTCACGGTTCTATCAGTATTCCTACATCTCTAGGAAACCAGAATGAAATCAAGTACATTTGTTCCAAAATGAAACATGAGCTGATCTCCATTATATACAATTTTATGAGTGACTAGACGTAGAGGAATATGCTGAAGAGATGATCAGACAGCATCAAAGCAATTTAAGGGATAAACATGGGTCTGCACCTCCAGACAGTAACCAAAGACAATTAAGTTAGAAATACCTCTATGGTTTTCCAGTGTCCTTCCATAGAAAAATAACTGTGGAATAGGTACAGGAAAACCAGATCGGACACATGTGCTCCCACGGTGTAAGGAAGAGGGAGACGAAAATTTGAACCCCTTTTTACAAATGAGGAAAGTGAGGCACAGAGAAGCTAAGTGACTTGCCCAAGGTCACACAGCAGGCAAATGGCAGAGTGGGTCCTACTGATGATGTTGGTATTTGTTAAGCGCTTACTATGTGCAGAGCACTGTTCTAAGCGATGGGGTAGACACAGGGGAATCAGGTTGTCCCATGTGGGGCTCACAGTCTAAATCCCCATTTTACACATGAGGTAACTGAGGCACAGAGAAGTTAAGTGACTTGCCCACAGTCACACAGCTGACAAGTGGCGGAGCTGGGACTCGAACCCACGACCTCTGGCTCCCAAGCCCGGGCTCTTTCCACTAAGCCACGCTACTGCCCTCCTGGTCCCACCTCCGACTTCTTCAACCACCTAGACCCCTTTCTCACCTTCCTTCTCTCCTTCTCTCTGCCCACTCTGATCCTCGGAGACTTCAACATCCACATGGATGTACCCAATGACTCCTCTGCCACTCGCCTGCTATCCCTCCTCGACTCTGCCGCCCTCCTCCTCCACCATACCGCGCCCACTCACCGACTCGGTCACACCCTCAATCTCGTCATCTCCTACCGCTGCACTATCTCCTCCCTCACCAACTCTGAAATCCCTCTCTCTGACTATAACCTTCTCACCTGCCTCATCTCTCACACTCCCTCCCCCTGCAAATCTTTGCTACTCCCCCACAGAGACCTCCGCTCTCTTGATCCCATCCGTCTTTCCAAAAGCATCTCTCCTCACCTTGCCGCCCTGTCCTCACTTCCCACTCTCGATGATCAGGTCTCCGCTCTCAACTCCACCCTCTCTACTCATCTCAACTCTCTAGCCCCCCTTTCCCTCCGCCGCTCTCGCTCCACTAACCCACAGCCTTGGATCACCTCCTCTGTCCGCCTCCTACGCTCCTATGCTCGAGCTGCTGAGCACTGCTGGCGAAAGTCCAAGCAGCAAGCCGACCTCACACACTTCAAATTTATCCTTTCCTGCCTTAACTCTGCCCTCTCCTCCACCAGGCAAAACTCCTTCTCCTCCCTCATCGACACCCATGCCCGTCACCCCCGCCAATTGTTCTGGACCTTTAGCTCTCTCCTTAGGCCCCCTGTTCCTCCCCCTCCCCCATCTCTCACCCCCATTGATCTGGCCACCTACTTCATCACAAAAATTAACACAATCAGGTCTGATCTCCCCAAAGTCACCCCTCTGCCTCTCCCCTCCCCCCACCAACCCTCTCCCCTACTTTTCCATCCTTCCCTGCAGTATCCTCAGAGGAGATCTCCTCCCTCCTCGCAAGTGACAGCCCCTCCACCTGCGCCTCGGACCCCATTCCCTCTCACCTTATTAAAAACATCGCCCCTGCCCTCCTCCCTTCCTTAACTTCTATTTTTAACCACTCAATCTCCAATGGCTCCTTCTCCTCTGCCTTCAAACATGTCCATGTCTCCCCCATCCTAAAAAAACCCGCTCTCGACCCCACTTCCCCTTCCAGTTATCGCCCTATCTCCCTACTATCCTTCCTTTCCAAAATCCTAGAACGAGTTGTCTACAATCGCTGCTTAGAATTCCTTAACTCCCATTCTCTCCTGGACCCCCTCCAATCTGGCTTCTGTCCCCTCCACTCTACCGAGACTGCTCTCTCTAAGGTCACCCATGACCTCCTTCTTGCCAAATCCAATGGCTCCTACTCCATTCTAATCCTCCTTGACCTCTCTGCTGCCTTTGACACTGTCAACCATCCCCTCCTCCTCCATACCTTATCTCACCTTGGCTTCACGGACTCCATCCTCTCCTGGTTCTCCTCTTATCTCTCTGGGCGGTCATTCTCGGTCTCCTTCGCAGGCTCCTCCTCCCCCTCCCATCCTTTAACTGTTGGAGTTCTTCAAGGGTCAGTTCTTGGCCCTCTTCTGTTCTCCATTTACACTCACACCCTTGGTGAACTCATTCGCTCTCACGGCTTTGACTACCATCTCTACGCAGATGACACACAGATCTACATCTCTGCCCCTGTCCTCTCCCCCTCCCTTCAGGCTCTCATCTCCTCCTGCCTCCAGGATGTTTCCACCCGGATGTCAGCCCGCCACCTAAAACTCAACATGAGCAAGACTGAGCTCCTCATCTTCCCTCCCAAGCCCGGTCCTCTCCCAGACTTCCCTATCACCGTGGATCACACGACCATCCTTCCTGTCTCTCAGGCCCGCAATCTCGGTGTCATCCTTGACTCGTCTCTCTCGTTCACCCCACACATCCTATCCATTACCAAGACCTGCCAGTTTCACCTTTACAATATCGCCAAGATCCGCCCTTTCCTCTCCACCCGAACGGCTACCTTACTGCTACAGGCTCTCGTTATATCCCGGCTAGATTACTGTGTCAGCCTTCTCTCTGATTTCCCTTCCTCCTCTCTCTCCCCGCTCCAGTCTATTCTTCACTCCGCTGCCCGGCTCATCTTCCTGCAGAAACGCTCTGGGCATGTCACTCCCCTTCTTAAACACTTCCAGTGGTTGCCTATCAACCTCCGCTCCAAATAAAAACTCCTCACTCTAGGCTTCAAGGCTCTACATCACCTTGTCCCTTCCTACCTCTCCTCCCGTCTCTCTTTCTACTTCCCACCCCGCACGCTCCACTCCTCCGCCACCCACCTCCTCACCGTCCCTTGGTCTCGCCTATCCCACCGTCGACCCCTGGGCCACGTCCTCCCGCGGTCCTGGAATGCCCTCCCTCACCTCTGCCAAACTGATTCTCTTCCCCTCTTCAAAACCCTACTTAAAACTCACCTCCTCCAAGAGGCCTTCCCAGACTGAGCTCCCCTTCTCCCTCTACTCCCTCTACCACCCCCCTTCACCTCTCCGCAGCTTAACCCTCTTTTCCCCCCATTTCCCTCTGCTCCTCCCCCTCTACCTTCCCATCCCCTCAGCACTGTACTCGTCTGCTCAACTGTATATATTTTCATTACCCTATTTATTTTGTTAATGAAATGTACATCGCCTTGATTCTATTTAGTTGCCATTGTTTTTATGAGATGTTCTTCCCCTTGACTCTATTTATTGCCATTGTTCTTGACTGTCTGTCTCCCCCGATTAGACTGTAAGCCCATCAAATGGCAGGGACTGTCTCTATCTGTTGCCGACTTGTTCATTCCAAGCGCTTAGTACAGTGCTCTGCACATAGTAAGTGCTCAATAAATACTATTGAATGAATGACCCAGGCAGGTAGCCTGACTCCCAGTCCTGTACCCAGTCTACTGGGCCACACTGCTTCTCATAGAAGGAGTGGAAAGTGTCAAGTGGAATCTCAGCATTTCAGTGTGGTTTCAGGTGCCCAGAGTCCAGAGCACTGTACTAAATGTTTTGGCAAGTATAACAGAGGTACTCCTTGGGGGCCTTCCTTTCAGAATTTTATCATATTGCAGGTATACAGGTCTGTCCTTCAGCCTTATTGTTTACTAGCTGCAATTCCCTACTGGACTTTTTGGGCTGTGTCCATGAGGTGGTATTTCAGGGAGTCCTTTACATGTCTGATGGCACTGCTGTAGTGGTGGAAGATGGACATGGACCGCTGCTCCTTTAGCCTAGTGGAAGTAGCACAGGCCTGGGAATCAGAGGACCTGGATTCTAATCCCGGCTCCACCACTTGCCTTCTATTTGACCTTGGGAAAGTCACTGTAGTTCTCAGGGACTCAGTTACCTCATCTGCAAAATGGGGGATCAGTATCTGTGTCTTCCTCCTGATTAGGCTATGAGCCCCAGGTGGGACCTGATTATCTTGTATAAACCCCAGCCCTTAGTACAGTGCTTGCCATATAGTAAGCACTAAATACCACAAATATGGTTATGAGAAGCAGCATGGCTTAATGGATAGAGCTTGGGCCTGGAAGTCAGAAAGAATTGGGGTCTAATTATGGCTCCACCACTTGTCCGCTGTGTGACCTTGGTCAAGACACTTCACTTCTCTTTGCCTCGGTTACCTCCTCTGTAAAATGGAGATTAAGACTGTGAGCCCTTGGACTGTGTCCAACCTGATTAGCTTGTATCTACCCCAGCACTTAGTACCGGGCCTGGTTCATAGTGAGCTCTTAACAGATACCTAAAAAAAGACTACAGAATATCAGGTAGGAGTGGTGCCTCCATCTTCAAAGGATCCCACCCTGTCACTTAAGCAATAAAAGTTTGAAAGAAAAGTGCCTCCTGATTAGTATGCACGATTTGCCCTCAAGGTGTTTCAAGCACAAGTGTTGTTATTAGCTAAACAAACACCTACCCTGTAGCTGTAATTTACTTATTGCCAGCAGATATCTCTGCTAGCCAAAGGGGTGTTACTCTGTACTGTCTTTGAACAGTGAATATTCACCGATGCTCAGAAAAGAGCATTGTGCAATTCCAAAAGAGAGGTTACCTGGGAAAGATTTGCAAGTTGGTCATCTGACCACATTTTAACCTAATACCCGAACCCTTGACCAATGAGTGAGAGGGTATGATGCGAGTCAAGCAGATGGACATGAATACTGTCATCTAGGAGCTCCTCCTGTTGCATTAAGTGGTTGGTGAGGGTCAGCTTCCCAGCTGTTCAGACAGCTGTCTGCCATGAGTCCATGCACCTAGTTAAAGAGGAAATTCTTGTTGAATTCATGAGCCATACTGCTGCAGCAAGAGGTCTGAAGCTCTATACCGAAGCTTAGCTCATTTGAATTGAGGAAACAAATAGAAAAATGACATTGTCAACATTTCATTGGGTCCTTTGGCCTAATTTTCAGACCAATAACACTCACTCTGAGCAAACCTGACTACAAGCTTTTAATTCATTATAAAGAGTCACCTCCCTCCTCGGGTAGTACCCAGCCATATGTACTATGGTATGTCCTAGCTAGGTGCGGAACTGCCAAGCCAATAAATACTGTTGAGGAGGAGGAGAAAGCATCCACCTTCCAACCATCAACACGGCTGACCAAGCGGCAACTTGCCCTCTTCCCTACTCCTCGACTGTAGGAGTGCTGGGACAGCTGAGCCATTTGTAACCTGGGGTCTGGGGTGGTTAGGGTTCTGAGGACCGCCCCCTCTGACAACAGTTTTCCCCTACATTGCTCTTTATTTCTGAATTCTAGAATTGCCTCCACTGTTTACAACTTATTCCTCTTTCTCTGTGTATCTGTCTTCCCTCACTGAGCTCTTTGTGGGATTGAGGTGTGTCTGAATGGTTCATTTTGTATCTACCCCAGCATTTATCACAAAGCTCAGCATAGAATAGGAACTTAATAAATACACTTAGTTCTGCTCCAAAAGGTGTTTTCAATAAATATTTTGGCTAGAACCATCATAGTAGTGGCTTTTGTTTAATGTAAAATGCAAAAATATTGCAAACTGACATTAACACAATAAACTGGAGGAACAAAAAAAAAATACTGGGCACATAAATGCAATAGAAAGGCAGAAAAAGTATATTCCGATCAGCATCGAGGTGGTAGCAAAACCGCCAAACTTGAGCACTGTGAGCCTGTCTTTGGGCAGGAATTGTCTCTATCTCTTGCCGAACTGTACATTCCAAGAACTTAGTACAGTGCTCTGCACATAGTAAGCGCTCAATAAATACTACTGAATGAATGAATGAACCAAATGCAATTCAACCAGTCGTGGCTCTACTGATGCATCCATCAATCAATTAATGGTATTTATTGAGTGTTTACTGTGTGCACAGCCCTGAACTAAGAACTTGGGAGAGTACAATGTGACAGAATTGGTGGACATGGTACCTCCCCATGAGGAATTTACAGTCTAGAGGGGGAGACAGACATTAAAATAAATTACAGAGAGGTACGTAAGTACTGTGGGGCTGAGGTTAGGTTGACTATCTACTTAAAGGGTACAGATGAGACTTGTTAACCAAGACATGGCCTACCCAAAAACACCCCTGAATATGAATATTTTTGGAATGTTTATGCTACTTTACTCACAAATTGGAATAGAAAGTGTAGGCATGGAGTTTTAGAATTGTGTTGATTTGACAGCACATCATTGTTCCAACTTTTCCCTTGACAGATCGGTTCCTTTCACATGTTTTTCCCCAACTCACACACTTTGCAACCTTCCAGGCTCATCTTTTAACTGTATTTCACTCTTAACTCTCCTGCCACCATGGCCTCATTCCTGCTATTCACCCAACCTGAAGCTCCCATCCCTCCAAATCTGCCAGACCACAGCTCTCCCCATCTTCCAAACTTTATGGTCCCAAACTCAAACCCAAAACCAAACTTTACGGTCCCAAACCCAAACTCTGTAACCGCTGAAAAGATTACATGGAACCATCCTCATCACAGACAAAAAAGATCTCTTGCATAGATGACAAGGTCATTACAATGATTCCATGCCTCTAGGAGACTCAGACATTTGAGAATTAGCATGGCTTAATGGATAGAACAGGGCCTGGGAGTCAGAAGGACCTGGGTTCTAATCTTGACTCTGCCACATGTCTACTCTGTGACCTTGGGCAAGTCACTTCAGCAGCGTGGCTCAGTGGAAAGATCCCTGGCTTGGGAGTCAGAGGTCATGAGTTCGAATCCTGGCTCTGCCACTTGTCAGCTGTGTGACTTTGGGCAAGTCACTTAACTTCTCTGTGCCTCAGTTACCTCATCTGTCAAATGGGGATTAACTGTGAGCCTCATGTGGAACAACCTGATTACCCTGTATCTACCCCAGCGCTTAGAACGATGCTCTTCACATACTAAGCGCTTAACAAATACCAAGATTATTATTATTATTCCCTGTGCCTCAGTTACTCCTCTGCAAAATGAGGATTAAGAATGTGAGTCCCATTTGGGACAACCTCATTACCTTTTATCTACCTCAGTGTTTAGAACAGTGCTTGGCACATAATAAGCTCTTAACAAATACCATAATTATTATTATTATTAATAAATACTATTGATGATTACGATGATGGTGATGCAGGTTGGGTTGTAATGAGAGATCTTTGTTTACAAACGTCTTTGACAGAACAGACAAATCCAAACTACAAATTTTGTAGAAAGGTTTGCTTGATAGCAAATTTTTAAAATATTGCCAATATTCTGATCTACATCCCAAAATAGTAGTGACCCATATAAGCAGATCATCTGGCTTGGAGGCAAGGAATCACTCTTAGGAGAAGTACCTGCCAACTATTTGCATTTCAGAAAAAAGTCTCTCTTTCAATTGGTGTCAAAATCCAAAACATGATTTGCCTATGGCTGAAAAGTCTCTTTTGGGGGTCTTTTAACACAAGTAAATTAGTCTTTTTCACAGGTCATTAGAGCAAAAGTCAACTCCATGGCCATCTTATTGAGTGCAGTCCAGGGTTTTGAGAGTCTGATTTTTTAAAAATCATTTTTAAACACAAAGAAGGAACTGAAGGTAGCATGGCCTAGGGATAGAGCACTGGCCTGGGAGTCAGAAGTACTTGGGCTCCAATCCCAGCTCCACCACTTGTCTCTGTGTGACCTTGGGCAAATCACTTAACTTTCTGTGCCTCAATTACCTCATCTGTAAAATGAAGATTAATACTTGAGGCAATGTGGGATATGAACCGTGTCCAACCTGATTAGCTTCTATCTATCCACGCTTACTACAATGCTTGGCACATAGTAAGTGCTTAACAAATACTTTTAAAAAAATGATCTGAATCCATGCAGGGATAATTCTAATTGTGGTTGTAAGGCAACTCTAAAATTATGGGAAGAGGAATCAACTTAATTCTATATATTACATGTCATGGAACTAGTGACTCTTGTCGGTTCTACCTTCACAACATCACTAAAATCTTCCCTTTCCTCTGCATCTACATTGCTACCACACTGATCCAAGCACTGAGCCTACCCTGTGTCTCCTACTGCATCAAGCCTCCTTGCCTCCTTTCTCTCCCCACTCCAGTCCATACTTCACTCTCCTGCCCACATAAGTTTTCTACAGAAATGTTCAGTCCATCTTTCCTCACTCCTCAAGAACCTCCAGTGGTTGCCCATTTCCTTCCACATCAAAGAAAAACTCCTTTACACTGGCTTTAAAATACTCAAGCACCTTGACCTCTCCTATCCTATCTCACTGATTTCCTTCTACTCAGCACCTTTGCCCCTCTAGTGCTCACCTACTTATTGTACCCCATCTTGTCTATCTCACCTCACCATTGATCCTTCACCCACATCCTGTCTCTGGCCTGGAACTCCCTCTCCTTTCAAATCTAAGAAACAATCACTCTCCCCACCTTCAGAGCCTTATTAATAATAATAATAATAATAATAATGGTATTTGTTAAGCATTTACTATGTGCCAAGCACTGTTCTAAGCACTGAGGTAGGTACAAGTTAATCAGGTTGTTCCATCTGGGGCTCACAGTCTTAATCCCCATTTTACAAATGAGGTAACTGAGGCACAGAGAAGTTAAGTGGCTTGCCCAAGGTCACACAGCAGACAAGTGTTGGAGCCAGGATTAGAACCCACATCCTCTGACTTCCAAGCCCATGTTCTTTCCACTAAGCTACGCTGCTTCTTTGCAGCATAACTATTAAAATTACATTTCCTCAAAGAGGCCTTCCCGTACTAAGCCCTCATCTCCCCTTTGCCCTCTCCCTTCTGTATCACCCTTGTTCTTGGATTTGTACCCTTTTACACCCCACCCTCACCACAGCACTTATGTACATATCTGTAATTAATTCCAATGTCCATCTCCTCCTCTAGACTGTAAGCTCCTTGTGGGCAGGAAATCATGTCTATCAAACTTGTTATATTGCAGTCTCTCAAGTGCTTAGTATGGTGCTCTGCACATAGTAAGCACTTAATAAACAAGATTGCCTGATTGAAATTTCTCACTCAAATGTAATCTGAAGAATGGTTGTCAAGTCCATTACGACAACAAAAATACTTCTATTTTAAACTGTGAGGGAAGTTTGGGGGTCTTTATGTTTTGGGGATTTGTCCCTGAGGAATCAAATGTGTTTGAATGAGAATTTCAGTCTTGCAACTGTGTGAAATGGAATACTAGTGTGCTACCATTTATCACCATGCCATTATGTTGAGTTATCAAGGAAAAGTGTGATTGGCATTTCCTGGGATTTGTCCAAATTATCATTTCAGGAAATAGCTAGGAAACAACCATGTCAAAGTATTCAATTTCACACTGAGTATATTTGAAAATTGGGCAAGATGATACACAGACTCTTTTTCCTATCATTAGTAAAGTTAGATAGAACTGGGCATAGAGACAATTTCATCCAGTGTATTTAAACAGCCCATTTCAGACTTTGATGATGGCAAATGTTCCATATCATTTTGCATGGGAACATTATAGAATGTGGATATACTGTTTAAATGCCTTTTATAGCACAATAAGATAACAGCTTGGTCTCTGTTTTTGCAGACTAATTTTTTACCTACAATCAGTTCCAGGCATTATTTTCTGCATGTAGATACTGGATCCTGAGTGCAAACCTATCTGTTCATTCAGAAACTAGTTTTCTCAAAACAGGCAGGGGTACAGTAGTTTATACAAAAAAAGGCAGTGTTGCCTAGTGTAAAGAACAAACCCTGGGAGTCAGAGGACCTGGGTTCTAATCCCGGCTCTGCCACCTGACTGCTGCGTGACCTCAGTTAAGTCACAACTTCTCTGTGCCTCAGTTGGTAATAATGTTGGTATTTGTTAAGCGCTTACTATGTGCCAAGCACTGTTCTAAGCGCTGGGGTAGACACAGGGGAATCAGGTTGTCCCACATGGGGCTCACAGTCTTAATCCCCATTTTACATTTGAGGTAACTGAGGCACAGAGAAGTTAAGTGACTTGCCCAAAGTCACACAGCTGACAAGTGGCCGAGCCAGGATTCGAACCCATGACCTCTGACTCCAAAGCCCGTGCTCTTTCCACTGAGCCACGCTGCTTCTCTACATGTTGGTACAGTTGGTACATGTCTGGAGATACAAAGAGGTATTTGGGGGTTGCCCAAGTCTCTAGACTCTAAGCTCGTTGTGGGCAGGGAATGTGTCTGTTTCATTATATCGTACTCTCCCAAGCACTTAGTACAGTGCTCTGCACACAGTAAGCACTCAAAAAATATGATTGACTGATTCATTGAGGTGGGAGAAAGGGTGGTAGCCAAATGGTCCCGGCAAGTTTATCATCAGGCAGCCACCGCTGCTCCAGTCCCCCTGCAACACTTCAGCATAGCCTGAGGAGTCACTTTGGTAGCTCCCTCACAGAAAGTGATGCTTCAACTGAAGAAGACTGGGGGGTGGAGAAATCCGCTGTCCTGCTGCTCCTGAGAGTGGATCGTTTCTCCATTGGAAGCTCAGATGGGAACATTGAGCTCAGTGATCTTCATGAATGCATGAAAAATGTACTTAAAACGTGAGCGAATGTTGTCTTGTGAGTAATAACACCATCTGTACCTTGTTCCCAAAGTACATTTCCTTTTTTGTCAAAATGCAAAGCCACAAACTGACTGAATTGATTACAATGTTTGGATTCCTTCATATCTCAAAAGGCTTCTTTAATTAGGGAAATGCAACACATTTTGAAGAAAAAAATACATTGTAACCAGCACTGTGTATTGACTTAAAAATGTTCATTTGTATTGGCTTTATTCATCTGAGAATTTAATGTGCATGTCTTAATTATTCAGAGAGCAAACCATCCATAAAAACATAGGCAAATCATTTAAAGGTTATTATGAGCTACTTTTTATTACTCTTTTAATAACTGCAAACTTTCACTGTTAACAATTATATTACTATTAGTGCCCATTTTACTCATTAGAAGGAAAGCAACTTCTAAACAGTCAGTTAAAGAACTCCTCTTTCCTTTTCTTGCCCTTGCTGATAATAAGCTTTCTTGTTTTGCCTTCTTCTTCTTCTGTCTGGCTTTAATGGAACAATAAAGAAAAGAAGCATAACTGGTTTAATTATGTAGACAATGTTTCCAAAGTAGATACAGTAGTAATGAGTACACACATTCAGACCCAACTGCCCAAAGACATTTGAAATGTAGTCTCCGGAAAACTGGAATTTGGTTCAAATGTACAAAGATATTTGGAATGGGTTCTGAACATGGACAATAATGCAATATGTAAAATAAATTTCAAGAAGGAGAAATGGCAAGGTTGTAGGGGAGTGGAAAATGTATAAGTAAACAGTAGCCAAGATATTCAACATACAGGGATCAGTCCTGGGGCAGATTCTAGTCTATGTCTTGATTAATGACCCAAACAAAAGACTTGGGAGTATGCTCATTGATATTGCCTATTTTTCTTTTAATGGTATTCATTCATTAAGCACTTACTATGTGCCAGGCACCAAACTAAGCGCTGGGGTAGATACAAGCTAATCGAGTTGGACACAGTCCATGTCCCAAGTGGGGCTCACAGTCAATCCCTATTTTACAGATGAGGTAACTGAGGCCCACAGAAATTAAGTGACTAGGTCACACTGCTTCTCAATGACATTAAGTGTCAGGGGAGGCAGAGATTCACTAACACTTTAAAAGATGGAAATAAAGTTCCAAGTGACCTAAATAATCAAATGTAATTCAAAAGAGTCATGGCTTAATGGGTTCAAGGTAGTAAACTTGGGCCGCAAAACAAACACGCTGCTTGGTGAAGCAGGGTGGCTCAGTGGAAAAAGCCCAGGCTTGGGACTCAGAGATCATGGGTTCTAACGCTGGCCCCACCACTTGTCAACTGTGTGACTTTGGGCAGGTCACTTAACTTCTCTGTGCCTCAGTTACCTCATCTGCAAAATGGGGATTAAGTCTGTGAATCCCATGTAGGACAACCTGATTACCTTGTGCTCCCCCCAGTGCTTAGAACAGTGCTTGGAACATAGTAAGCCCTTAACAAATGCCATCATTATTATTAAACACTACCAAAGAAGATGGGACAGACTACCTAAGCCCAATTACCCAGAAAAAGATATGGGGATCATTGTTAATGACAAGTCCAGTGTGAGTCATCAAGAGCCAATATTGACATGATTCTAGTTATACATAGTATGTGGGAAGCAATGTGGCTCAGTGGAAAGAGCACGGGTTTGGGAGTCAGAGGATATGGGTTCTAATCCAGGCTCCACCGCTTGTCTGCTGTGTGACTTTGAGCAAGCCACTTAACCTCTCTGCAGGTACGTAAATGCTGCGTGGGTAGTGAGTATTTAAGGGTTTAGGTGGTATGGAAGTGTTGAAGGGGCTGCTGGGGAAAAGAAACAGAGGAGCAAGAGAGAACAGAGATTACCTAGGTAAATCCTCCTGGAAGAGATCAAATGGGAAGACCTATGATTTGTCTGTTCAGTATGAAGTGGGAAGAAGTTCAAGGCAAGGGGGAGGGTGTAAGCCAGAAGCAGGAGATGGGCGAAATGAGAACGTGTCCCAGTAAGTAGGCTATCTTGAGAGGAATGAAGAGGAAGAGCTTGAGTGGAGCAGGAGAAAAGAAAAGGTAGGAGGGAGAAAGCTAAATGAGTGCTTCAAAGCCAATTCAAGTTCGGCTTTGAAGTAAACAAGCTCATTGTGGGTAGGGAATGTGTCTATTATATTGTACTCTCCCAAGAGCCGAGTACTGCTCTACACACAGTAAGCACTCAAGAAATACAATTTGATTGACTGACTCACCCACACATTTGTAGCGACCACACCACTGCGTGCTCTGGACTCAGCTAGGAGAAGTCAGTGACACTGAGAAGCAGCATGGCTTAGTGGAAAAAGCACAGGCTTGGGAGTCAGAGGTCATGGGTTCTAATGCCAGCCCCGCTATTTGTCAGCTGTCTGACTTTGGGCAAGTCACTTAACTTCTCTGTGCCTCAGTTACCTCATCTGTAAAATGGGGATTAAGATTGTGAGCCCTACATGGGACAAACTGATAACTTTGTATCTACCCCAGCACTTAAAACAGCACTTGGCACATAGTAAGCACTTAGCATATACCATTATTATTATTATGAACTCTGGTGCCCTTAACAGTCATCCTCCTCCCTCCCATTACCACAAAACTGCAACTCCCATCATCTTCAGGTGGTGAGTCCCTTGTGGAATAGCGACTGAGTCTGAATTTATTTATTTTGTATTCACCCCAGTGTTAATCGCATAGTTAGCGCTCAATACATACCATATTAGGGAAGCAAAGTGGCCTGCCAGAAAGAGCCTTAAATGAATAAAAACCATAAATATATTGCTAAATATATGAGTTAAATATAGAAATGAGGACATCAGAAATACTAACTATAACATGGAGGTATTGGAATGTCATCAATAGTGATGTCATCATGCTGACATATCATTTTAAGCAAATGTTTCTGCTGAAACCTAAAAAATAGGTTTATTTTGTTTGTTTTATTTTGTTTTAACTAGAGAGGAAATCTTTTGGAAACACAGATATGAAAGGGACCTGTGTACTATACTCATCTCTTTCTGTGGCCCCCAAAAGGACTTTTTGTGCAATATAAGATCCATGAATGCCTAATATGTGTTGGTTATTAAGTCTGAATTACTTTTTGATGTCTCTGACACAAAATGACCTGATGGCTGTGTGAGATCTAATACTGAAAAATACTTCAGGGTCTAGGCTTGAATAATCTCAAAATTTGAAGAATGTTTAGAAACTTTTTCTAATGTCAGTTTAACTCATTCACACCTGGTGTTAGTTGAGCTGTCAGAAGACCCTTCAAGCATGTCTGAAGAATAAAAGAGGTTTGTGTCATATCTAATTTTTGCTGTGTAGCTTCAGGCAATAATGTAATGATTTTTTCTTCTGAGGTAAGAAAATATAAAAGTTCAACTGTACTGACTGCATTTTCAAGCAATATTATACTTAGCATAACAGCACTAACTGGATATTCAATACTTTGAATACCATATGAAAGTTGGAATTTACTAACTGTTCTAGCTATGTATGCTTGGAATTAGAAGTACAGTTATTTTCTGAGTGTTCAAATGACTTTCCTTACAAGAATCTTGACTTTGCCAGAGTGCAAATTTTTCTTAAAGTGTTTTTTTATTCATCTGTGCTTATATAATAATGTTGGTATTTGTTAAGCGCTTACTATGTGCAGAGCACTGTTCTAAGCGCTGGGGTAGACACAAGGGAATCAGGTTGTCCCACGTGGGGCTCACAGTCTTAATCCCCATTTTACAGATGAGGGAACTGAGGCACAGAGAAGTTAAGTGACTTGCCCAAAGTCACACAGCTGACAAGTGGCAGAGCCAGGATTCGAACCCATGATCTCTGACTCCAAAGCCCGTGCTCTTTCCACTGAGCCACGCTGCTTCTCTTTTAATGAATATCCATCAATTTCAGCTTAATCAATCAATAATATTTACTGAGCACTTACTCTGGCCTGAGCACTGTACTTGGTAAGGAATAGTAAACATGATCCTTGCCCTCAAGAAGCTTTCAATCCAGTGGGGGAGAGAGACACTCAAACTGCAAGTAGGGAAAGCAACAGAATATAATCAATATAATCAATCAATGACATTTCTTGAGCACTTGCTGTGTGCAGAACCCTGTACTAAGGGCTTGGGAAAGTACAAGCCAATGGCATTGGTAACACAATCCCTGCCCACAAGGAGCATGGGGGTAGAAGGACATTCTGCATAAGGATACGTGCTCAGGAGGGGGATAGAGGAAGAGGGGGTCTGCTGTCTTCCCTATTAGTCTGTATGCTCCTCAAGGGCAGGAATCATGTGTTGCATCATGTTCTACATGTTACACAAGCAGTCTGTAACACTGCCCAGCACTTAACAGGCCCTCCCAAAATACTGTCGGCGATGATGCGTTAAATGTGTCACCAAACGTTTGATGAATGCAACACTTTTTAAATACCTAATATCCTCATCTTCAAAATTCTGTTACCGCTTTATGAATTGAAAACCTTAGAGTACTAAGAAGGCAAATAAATTTCTTTACAAGGCTGAGAATTTTGCAACAATGCATGACCCTAAAGCCCCCTCTTGAAATCCAACCCAATTCATGAGCTCTAAATTAAAGAACCAACTGGTGAAAAAAATCAACACTTCTTGAATTCTACTAATAAATAGCACTATTGTAAACTGCATATTTTTGAAAGGCACTTCAGTCTAAAGACTCAAGAAAAAGTATCAATGAGCCACACTTGACCAGGGTTTTTGCCTTGCCTGTATTTTCCTAATAGTATTTATTGAGCACCTGCTTGCAAAGCGATTACTCTATAGGGTGATCTTACACTGTTAGCTCATTATGGCCTGGAACATGTCTGCTATTTCTGTTGTAGTGTATTCTCTCAAGCACTTAGGCCAGCTCTCCGCACACAGTAGTGTTCAATAAGTACGCTTGACTAATGGGGACTTGGGTAAAAATAGAAGCAGTAAAAGTTGCTGTCCTTGCCATTAGGGAGGTAACAATAATATTTAAGTGCTTACTAGGTGTCAAGCACTATACTAAGTTCAGGAATAGACACAAGATAATCAGGTTCCACATGGGGATCACAGTCTAAATAGGAGGGAGAACAGGAATTGAATCCCCATTTTGCAGGTGAGGGAACTCAGGCCCAGGGAAGTTAAGTGGCTTGTCCAAGGTCACACAGCAGACAAGTAGAAGAGTCAGGATTAGAACTCAGGTCCTCTGACTCCCAAGACTGTGCTCTTTCCACTAGGCCACGCTGCTTCTCAAAATCTAATGGGGAACTGAATAGATATAAATTGGTAAATATACCAGAGTCGAGAGTGAGAAAAAAGCTACAAATATTATACAAGGTAATGATTGAGAGACGGATGATGCATGAATACTCAGATGTTTTAATGGAATGATACCACTGGGAAGCTGAGGATTAATTGGGGAATGCCTTCGGGGGGAGGTGATCTTTCCAAAAGAGTCTTGATAAAGGTGGAGGTGTGTGGTTTGTTGAAGCTGAAAGACAGTGTGTTTCAGACAGCTTGAAAGTAATAAGCAAGAGACAGTAAAAAAGTTAGCTTGGGAGGGATGATAAGCATGAGCTGGGGTAGTATAGCAGGATAGAGGAGAGAGGTAAGGAAAGAGCCAGGTGATGGGATAGCCTTGACGAGAATGGGCAGAAATGTTTGTTTTTTATGAGAACCAATAGTGAGCCACTGGAGCTTTTCAGGGAAGGAGTTGACAGATTCTGTGTATTAAATTGAAAATCTTTATAGCTTCATAATTTCATTTCTGCATGGTCTTCTACCCATTCCAGAGCATTTACCAATAGCCTGAACACCTCAGAAGCTCCCCATTGTAATTGTAGTCATAATTTTGGTTGCTTCTCAGGAGCCAAAATCATGCTGACTGAATAATAATTAGTGTGGGAAATCCATTGTGTAACAATTTATCAAAGTGGGTAGTCTTTGCCAGTGGCATCCTGCTTTATCTTTCTACTTATTTGCTGTTCCACACTGTCAATCCATAGTGGTTATCAGGATGAAAAAGAAGTTTCATTCAGCAAGTTTGCACTTCAGATGCAGTCTACAACCAATAAACAACATTAATAAGCCTCTGACAATCCAAACAGGAGGGCTAATCAGTTCAGCCAGCCTTGTCATCTTTTCTCTCATCCTCAGCCAACCTCCAGAAGAACAACATTACATAATAATTCTGGGCTCCATTTCAGAGAGACTCTTCGTGAGGACTATTTTTTTTTCCAAAGATCTGGACATTTTAACCACACTTTCAAAAGGCATTTGCAATATTGCCCTTTTGAGGATTCTAATAATGTTGTCAATAATGTTTTTAACTGGTTTCCCTGGGCTTCAAACTCTACAAAGCAAAGATCGTTAGAACTGGATGTCAAGAAACCCCCAAAACTAAAAGAAGAGTTGATTAATACCCAATTTGAAAATACTATTAGGAAGTATCATTTTTTATCATTTTATTAAATGAGGTAAGAACATTATTGATGGCACTATACTCGTTTAATGAAAGTATTTGCCAACTGGTAGATTTTTTGGAAAGGCCCTGCAAATGCTGCAAAATGGTGAACCTGTTAACTACAAGATCAAGGAATCGTCATAATTTATGGTACTCTCTTTGGAGTAGCACAGTCCTCCAAAAATATCCACCAGAGCCTTTGCTAAGGCATTCTTCATTCCCAGGACTCCAACACGCCACAGTAGTAATGTAAAAGGAAAACCAAACCTCCTAAGTCAGATGATCAGGATATGCAAAGATTCCCAAGGGTTCTATAAATTCCACACTAGGTTTTATGGGCCTTCGTATCCTGGGAAATTTCAGCACCTAACCCAAACCAAGTCATAGCTACCAAAGTCATCTATCTTGAATGAGATATTTAGGACCATTTGTGAAATTATTTGGGGTAGATAGCTCAGCACTGAAAAAATAATCTGAATATATGGCACATGACCCCCCAGAAAATCCATGTTTGTTGGCATGTGTGGATATTTCTTGTTTAGAAACTGAAGTTAGCCTTCTATCATCTCAAGCCAGTAAGGTATAATTTTGAATGAGATTATCAATGGCATTGTTCTCTGAACTGTAAGACCTCAAAACATATGCAAGGAAACATAATACTGCTTCACATATTTTTTAATGGTATTTGTTAAGTGCTTACTGTGTGCCAGGCACTCTTCTAAGCATTTTCGCCTTTTGGACTTCCATGGGAAATGCTCTTCTTTCACAAACGGAAATGTTTCATTTCTCAGTGTGAAGCCCCCTTTGAAAATCAAATGCAGATCCCCTCTTTCCCAACTAAGATTTAGTTAAACTCTAATATTTTCATTTGAAAGCATTTTTGGCAGCTAAGGTACCATTAGTTCAGATCCCACCCAATACTTCTCCAACTTACGCAGAGGCAGACCAGGTGAATTTCAGATCCAGAGCAGGGGCACTTCAATCTCGGTTTTCCTAGACCCCATCCCTCTTCACATGTGGCCTCTCCCAGGGTGGAGGGAAGCAGCAGAGGGAGACAGACAGTGTGGTTTCCAGGATCCAACATAATAATAATAATAATGTTGGTATTTGTTAAGCGCTTACTATATGCAGAGCACTGTTCTAAGCTCTGGGGTAGACACAGGGGAATCAGGTTGTCCCACGTCGGGCTCACAGTCTTAATCCCCATTTTACAGATGAGGTAACTGAGGCACAGAGAAGTTAAGTGACTTGCCCACAGTCACACAGCTGACAAGTGGCAGAGCCGGCATTCAAACCCATGACCCCTGACTCCAAAGCCCGTGCTCTTTCTACTGAGCCACGCTGCTTCTCCCAACCCATCGCCCCTTAACCTGAGATTCATCCCCCGGACCTTGGTGACATACCCTATAGAGGTAGACTAGAAAGGAGAGAGGGAGACTCCAAATTCTAGGGGTGGGAATCTGGGGACAGTCCCTCGTCCCAAGGAAGAGGTTTCTGGTTGCCAGATCTGCTTCTGCTGCCAAGACAAAGCCAGAGGCACCATCAGTGGTGGCTTTTGCAGTGGCTAGAAAGTGTGGTGTAGGCCTGCAAATTGCTATGGTGCCCCTGGATTGCCACTGGCCTGGGAATTCACTCCCAGAATCTTTGCTGAACCTAGCGTATGTCATGGCCTGGGGAACTAACCTATTCATCTCCCTACCTCTCCTCTCCACTTCTGCAGGCCTCCTCTCTTCTTGGTTGCATTTGGAGCGGTTGCTCCAATTGCCACTTTGATTGGCCTGGAAATAGATTTGCTTTTGTAATGCCTCTTACAGGAGTAGGTGTCTGTTAATTCACTCTAGTCCTCCAGCAGGCAATCAAATCGGGAAACACAATCTATAAAATGGCATTCAAGGTACTGGACTTCTGCTCCCAACTAGCCCCGGGAATTGGATGCCAAATTACAGTCGAGTGTCAGAGACTTAATAATGTTGGTATTTGTTAAGCGCTTGCTATGTGCCGAGCACTGTTCTAAGACTTCAGTGTTCCTGGCTAAGGAGCATCCAAACCCCAGTCCTACAATCTAAAATCTGAGATTAGTCTTCTTCTACTCTAATAGCTGGTAACACCCCTCTGAGGAAAAATAGATAACACCCAAAATAAGTCTTCCCTCACTACCAAAATCTTGCCATTAGAAAATCCAAACAATGGTCTCACTTCATATGAGATGAGTGATCTGTGTCCTTTCTTTCCATCCCATGGGATTTATTGAAGTTTGTAAAAATGACTCACAAGTTGTGTTTAGACAAGTCCGATTGAATGTCATAGACAATTATGTCAAAGTAATTAAAATGAGCTATGAACTCCCACATAAAACACCAAAATGGGATTTGACACATTCCATCTTATCAGGCTATTTCTTTCAGTATCTGTTGCCAGGAATAAGTTCATATAACAGAGACTAGCTAGGGACAAGATAATCAAGCCAGGCATAGTCCCTGTCCCACATGGTGCTCACAGTCTAAGAGGATGGGAGACTGGGTACTGAATCCCCATTTTACAGATGAGGAAACTGAGAGGATGGGAGAATGGGTATTGAATCCCCATTTTACAGATGAGGAAAGTGAGACACAGAGAAGTGAAGTGACTTGCCCAAGGTCACCCAGTAGGCAAGAGGCATAGCCAAAATTAATCAATCAATAATAATAATTGTGGTATTTGTTAACCACTTACTATGTGCCATGCACTCTACTAAGCACCGTGGTAAATACAAGATAATCAGGTCTTACAGTGGAGCTCACAATCTAAGAGGGAGGGCAAACAGGTACTGGTACAGGTACAGCCCCCCTTTTCCTCTGCTCCGCCTCCCCTCCCCATCTCCCTGACTCGCTCCCTTTGCTCCACCCCACAGCACCTGTGTATATATGTACATATTTAGAATTATTCATTTATATTAATGAACTGTATATAGCTAGAATTCTTCTTATTTATATTGATACTATTGATGCCTGTTTACTTGTTTTGATGCCTGTCTCCCCCCTTCTAGACTGTGAGCCAGTTGTGGGCAGGGATTATCTCTATATGTTGCTGAATCATTCATTCATTCATTCATTCAATAGTATTTATTGAGCGCTTACTATGTGCAGAGCACTGTACTAAGCGCTTGGGATGAACAAGTCGGCAACAGAGACAGTCCCTGCCGTTTGACGGGCTTACAGTCTAATCGGGGGAGACGGACAGACAAGAACAATGGCAATAAACAGCGTCAAGGGGAAGAACATCTCGTAAAAACAATGGCAACTAAATAGAATCAAGGCGATGTACAATTCATTAACAAAATAAATAGGGTAACGAAAATATATACAGTTGAGCGGACGAGTACAGTGCTGTGGGGATGGGAAGGGAGAGGTGGAGGAGCAGAGGGGAAAGGGGAAAATGAGGCTTTAGCTGCGGAGAGGTAAAGGGGGGATGGCAGAGGGAGTAGAGGGGGAAGAGGAGCTCAGTCTGGGAATGCCTCTTGGAGGAGGTGATTTTTAAGTAGGGTTTTGAAGAGGGAAAGAGAATCAGTTTGGCGGAGGTGAGGAGGGAGGGCGTTCCAGGACCGCGGGAGGACGTGACCCAGGGGTCGACGGCGGGATAGGCGAGACCGAGGGACGGTGAGGAGGTGGGCGGCAGAGGAGCGGAGCGTGCGGGGTGGGCGGTAGAAAGAGAGAAGGGAGGAGAGGTAGGAAGGGGCAAGGTGATGGAGAACCTTGAAGCCTAGAGTGAGGAGTTTTTGTTTGGAGTGGAGGTCGATAGGCAACCACTGGAGTTGTTTAAGAAGGGGAGTGACATGCCCAGATCGTTTCTGCAGGAAGATGAGCCGGGCAGTGGAGTGAAGAATAGACCGGAGCGGAGCGAGAGAGGAGGAAGGGAGGTCAGAGAGAAGGCTGACACAGTAGTCTAGCCGGGATATAACGAGAGCCCGTAATAGTAAGGTAGCCGTTTGGGTGGAGAGGAAAGGGCGGATCTTGGCGATATTGTAGAGGTGAAACCGGCAGGTCTTGGTAACGGATAGGATGTGTGGGGTGAACAAGAGGGACGAGTCAAGGATGACACCGAGATTGCGGGCCTGAGAGACGGGAAGGATGGTCTTTTCCCAGTGCTTAGTACAGTGCTCTGCACACAGTAAGCACTCAATAAATATGATTGAATGAATGAATGAATGAATGAATGAATCCACATTTTGCAGATGAGGAACTGAGGCCCAGAGAAGGTAAGTGACTTGCCCAAGGTCACACAACACGTGGAGCTGGACCCAGGTCCTCTGAACCTTAGGTCTGTGCTTTTTCCACTAAGCCTTACTGCCTCCCTAATCGATCAATCAGTCAATCAGTGGTATTCACTCAGCACTTATTGTGTGCAGAGCATTGTACTAGGTGGTTGGGGGAGTACAGTACAACAGAGTTGGTAGAAACGCTCCCTGCCCATGAGAAGTGTACAGTCTAGAGGTGTTGACTACAAATTAGAACCCAAGTCTTCTGATTCCCAGGCCTGTGCTCTTTCCACTAGACCATGCTACTTCTCTTAGCTCTTGCAGAATGAACAGTGGCAGAAGGAGCAACTTTGCATACGATGGACAGTGAGATATCGGTGGCTTTCAAATACCAGAGAATCCCTTGGATTCATAAAAATAACAGCTCACCTCCACCCCTCCATTAAGTTGTGATTCCTGCCCTTGTCTTTATTTATATTTGAGATGGACCCCATTTTACCTGGGATTAGATTTTCTCAGGTACCCACTCGTCCGTATGAGGAGATGCTCAGTTGAATAGGAAAGATGTTCTATGAGAACGTCCATGTGCCTTGTCCCTGCTGTTTTCTTGTTTTTAATTTTTTCCCCCATTGGACCTTGTTTCATCTTTTTTTTCCTTTGAAACCATAGTGCCACCTACTGGCTCAATTCCATAAAGCCTCCCCTCATCGGAAAGCCTGCTTCCGATGGCAGAGACCTCCACCGGAGTGGTTGGTGAAAATGCTAAAGGGGAACATTTATTTCTTGCATGTCAGCCACCGAGCTTACAAGAAATTGCCGCTAAGCATTTTAAATTGCTAGCTCTATCTTCTTCCCTGTTCAACATAATGCACATTTCCTCCTACAATAAAACCCTTTTTCTAGACTAGAGAAAGGGGTCTTTATAATTGGGGGTAACTATTCAGTGAAAATCACTCTCCTGGGGACATCAGACATGCTCCCTGCATTCCTCAGGGGGACAATAATTTCCAGATTACCTGCCCAGGGTGGCTAAAGGCTAAAAAAAAAATACCTTATGAAACTACTGCTCAGGCTAAGCTAGCCAATGCTAGTTCATTAACTAGCATGCTTCCTTGGTTTAAGATCATTTGGGATACATGTTCTAAGTCATTTAATACCTGTGCTTGGCTGTGTCCCTGATGATATGCTAACTGTAATAAAGCAAGTCACCCAAATTCACAACTGCTGCAAAGGGGACAGTAAATACCCTCCACTTTCCCTATGGCTGGTAGTTTTAACTCAACTGTGGCAAATACTGCCAGCAGTGAACCCCAGGTCAGTGCTTTTGGGCCACTCACCTGTCCCATGTGAAAAGCGAGGCATCATTTCCTCGGCACTTTTCTCCCTTTGAGAAAGTTTGAGGACTGGCCAGTTCACACACAAGCCTACTCATTAGGCAAATGCTTCGTGCTCTGCCTATCTGGCCAATGAAACAGAAATTGGCAGTCTGCTGGAAGAAGTGAAGGGGTGGAATAGAGGAAGAGCAGTTACCTTTCAGAGAGAAATCAGATAGTGATAATATTTCAGTGAGGATGGCGGTTGCTAGACTAAGTGTCTTTGGTGTTACAGACTGGGCGACTGTCACATCCTGCCTGAAGCCTAGGCAACTCGATTCATCTCTCTCATTCAACCCACAGATTCAATCTGTCACCCAATCCTGTTGGTTGCACCTTCACAACAGCACTAAAATCCACCCTTTCCTTTTCTTCCAAACTGCTCCCATGTTACTCCAAGCATTTATCTTGTCTCACCTTGATTACTGCATCAGTCTCCTTGCTTGATGTCCCTGCCTCCTTTCTCTCCCAACTCCAGGCCATACTTCACTCTGCTGCCTGGATCATTTTCTAAAAAAAGTTCAGTCCATGTCTCCCCTTTCCTCAGAAACCTTCAGTGGATGCCCATCCACCTCTGCATCAAACAGAAACTCCTAACCATCACCTTTAAAAAAACTCAATCAGATTACCCCCTCCTACCTTACTTCACTGATTTCCTACTACATCCCAGCTCTTGTGTTTCCATCCTCTAATGCTAACCTACCTGTACCTCGACCTCATCTATCCCTCTATCCCTTGTCTATCTATCCTTTGTCTATCTCTATCCCTTGTCTATCTATCCCTTGTCCACGTCTTCCTTCTGGCCTGGAACTCCCCCCCCCCCCCCCCTTCATATCCGACAGACCATCACTCTCCCAATCTTCAAAGCCTTATTAAAACCACATCTCCTCCAAGAGGACTTCTTCAACTAAACTCTCATTTCTCCTCCTCCTCCTCCTCCCTCTGTGTCAGCTAGGCACTGGGATCATGCCCCTTACATACTTGATATTCTCCTCTTGGCACTTCTGTCCATATCAATAATTTATTTTACTATCTGTCTCCCCCTCTAGAATGTAAGCTCCCTGTGGGTAGGGAACGTGTTTATTAACGTTGTTGAATTGTACTCTCCCAAGTACTTAACGCAGTGCTCTGCATACATTTAAGTGACCAGGAAATATGATTGATTGGTTGATTTGGCCTTCGAATCACAACCCTGAGATTAGGGACACCCAGCAGGAGACTTACACAACTCTCCTATTGCTATGAACTTTCCAATGAATTACATCCCTTCCTTTGCCTCCTGGACCATAAATTGGCAACTCTCACAATATAAATGGGTGTCACGAACTGTGCCGATGAAAAGATGCAGCTTGCTCACCATCTGTAGCAGAAAACCCACTTCAATAAGCTGGTTGTAATTCTAACCCTCGGAGTATGACGATCAGAAGCATGGCCTACTTGGTACCTAATTGTTGAAAATCATTAATCATCACTAATAAAATAAGCGAGCACTTTGCCAGCCATAATTATACCCAAACAATAGCATCAGATTTGGATGCTGTGTGCCAAGACATTCTTAAGTGGATTTGTGTGTTTCCTGCCACTTTGAAATTGGATCACACAGTGAATGAAAACCTTGGGTGCCATCTTCAAACAATTAGACAGCTGGGGAAAGCCTACAGCAGCCCTGAATGTTCTACAGTCCCTGGTCTGGACTGTGGAGATTACTTTAAGGCTTGGCAAAATGGTTTTTAAATCATGTTAGTCGGCTGCCAACATTATAATGGCCAAAGCCCTGGCTTGCAAAGGCTGGTTACAGAAGTCTAGGGGGAGGGTATTGGTGAACTTAGAGGAATGATACTAGTGTTGATACCAGCACTTTGAATTAAACGTCTTGCTTTTTATGAAATCAAGTCAAAGCGTGAAATGTCTTGCTTGAACGATGATAGAGTTCTTCTTTGATAAATAATTGAACAATTACAGTTTGATTGTGCCTTCCTTGTGAAGATCAGAATGAATGCTGACTTGATTCAGCAGCATTTGAGGGTAAGTGATGCCTCACCAGCAAGTTACAAGCACAAAAAAAGCCTTTAGCAGCAGGGGTTTACGCTACAAGAGACTGAGCTTGATTCTTCCACACTTTCAAGAGTGTGCAAATTCAGCTTGGTAGGACTGCATGGAACATTGTTGTTGGAAACCACACAGCAATCACCATTAGGTTTATTTTACAAACACCTCTGCCCCGGCAGTCCTACAAAGCTCAACATACAGTCCCTTCAAAACATGGGAGAGTCAAGGTCAATTTTTTATTTAACCCGGCATTTTAACAGACTACTTGAAGGCTAGGGGAATCTAGGAAACACTGAAAAAATATACCAAGCCAATAGCTATAGCATAGCCACTACAAATCTCTACTCAGGTCCTGAGCTCATCCCACATCACATCTCCTCTGGCAATATTTACACTCTGAAAATGAAGCCTTCTGGAACCACAGTGAATGATACCCCCTCAATTCACTTGGTTCCACTACTGAGGAGCAGCAAGGGGTGAAGGTGCCCAGATGTCCCACATTAGGCCAGATGGGCACACTTTGGGAGATTCTATATGCCCATAAAGTAGGATACCTGAAGAGGCTACTGTTGATCTGCCACTACAGCTCAACTGGCCTTTCTGAGCAGTGCCAGAAACAGACCTCTATGCTGTAATGGGGAATGCCTTCGGGGGTCGGTGATCTTTCCAAGAGAGTCTTGATAAAGGTGGAGGTGTGTGGTTTGTTGACCATAGACCTCTATGCTTACGGCATTCATTAAGCACTTACTATGTGTCAAGCACTGTTTTAAGCATTGGCAAAGATACAAACTTATCAGGATGGACACAGTCCCTGTCTCACATGGGACTCACAGTCTAAGTAGGAGGGATTAGTATTTAATCCCCATTTTACAGTTGAGGAAACTGAGACATAGAGAAGGTAAGCTACAGACTGTGAGGCTGTGAGCCCGTCATTGGGCACGGATTGTCTCTATCTGTTGCCGAATTGTACATTCCAAGCGTTTAATACAGTGCTTTGTGCATAGTAAGCACTCAATAAATACTATTGAATGAATGAATGAACTACTGTAAGCTCGTTAGGGGCAGGGAACGGGTCTGCTAATTCTGTTGTACTGTTCTCTCCCAAGAGCTAAGTACAGTGCTCTGCACGTAGTAAGCATTCAATAAATACGATTGATTGATTGACTTGCCCAAGGTTACCCAGCAAGCAATTGGCAGAGCCAGGATTAGAACTCAGGTCCTCTGATTCCCAGGTTCGTGCTCTATGCAGAATGTCCTCCTTGAACTCTCAAGCTGCCTTCAACACTGTGGACCACCCCATTCTCCTGGAAACATTATCTAACCTAGGCTTCATTGACACTGTTCTCTCCTGCTTCTCTTCCCCATCTCTCTTGACACTCCTTATCAATCTCTTTCGTGGGCTCTCCCTCTGCCTTTTACACTTTCTGAGGGGATCCCTCAAGGCTCACCAGTGGGTCCTCTTCTATTCTCCACCTACCTCCACTGTCTTGGGGAACTCATTGGCTCTCATGGCTTCCAATATCATCTTTACACGGATGATTCCCAAATCTACCTATTCAGCCTTCTTTGCAGTCTTGCATTTCCTCTTGCCTCTGGGGCATATATACTTGGATGTCATGCTGACACCTCAAACATAACATGCCCGAAAAAGAATTCCTCTTCTTCCCACCCAAATTCTGCCCTCCCTGTGACTTTCCCATCACTGCAGCTAGCACATCCACTCTTCCTGTCTCACAAGCCCTTAACCTTGGCATTATCTTCAATTCATCTCACTCGTTTATCCCACAAATTCAATCTCTAGAACATCTCTAGAATCCACCCTTTCCTCTCCATCCAAACACTTATCATTTTCCCCACTGACTACTGCATTCTCCTCCTCATTGACTCCTCTCTCCTGCCTCTACTCCACACTTCACTCTGCTGTCCAGATCATTTTTCTAAAAAAATTTCAGTCCATGTTTTCCCACTCCTCAAAAATCTCCAGTGGTTGCCCATCCACCTCTGCATCACAGGAAAAACTCCTTACCATCGGCTTTAAAGCACTCAATCACCTCTCTCCCTCCTACTTAACTTTGCTGACTTCCTACTGCAACCCACTCTGCAGACTCCACTTCCTTAACACCCACCTACTATCTGTACCTGCTCTCATCTATCCTGCCACTGACCTCTTGCCCACATTCTCCCTCTGGTCTGGAACTCCCCTACCCCTTCACACCCCACACTCTACCACTCTCCTCACCTTCAAAATGTACCCCAAATCATATATTCTCCAAGAGGTCTTCCTAGACCTCTTCATTTCCCTTTATTTCATTCATTCACTCATTCAATCGTATTTATTGAGTGCTTACTGTGTGCACAGCACTGTACTAAGTGCCTTCCCCTTTCCACTCTCCCCCCTGAATGAACTGTGAACTTGGTTGTGTACTCCTTAAACTCCTTAATACTCACACCGGCTCCAAAATACTTATGTACTATTCTTGTATTTAACTATTTCCCCAATCCCTAGTCTTCTTTAATGTCTGTCTCCCGCTGTAGACTGTAAGCTCCTTGTGGAACGGGATCACATTTCCCAACTCTGTCGTACTGAACTTCCCTAAGCACTTAGTAGAGTACTCTGTACAGAGTAGGCACTCAATAAATACCATTGATTGATTGACTGATTGACTACCTTTCTGGCCTTGACCTCTCCTCCACTGTAGTCTCGCATTTCCTCTTGCCTTTGGGTGATCTCTATTTGGATGTCCTGCCAAAGCTTCCCTCCTAACATGTTCATTCATTCATTCATTCAATCGTATTTATTGAGCGCTTGCTATGTACTAAGCGTTTGGAAAGTACAATTCGGCAACAGATAGAGACAATCCCTGCCCAACAATGGGATCACAGTCTAAACGGGGGAGAGAGACAACAAAACAAGTAAAGTGTCAATACCATCAAGATAAATAGAATCATAGATATATATATATACACAACATTAACAAAATAAATAGAGTAATAAATAATGTATACAAATATGCACAAGTGCTGTGGGGAGGGGAAGGGGGAAGAGCAGAGGGAAGGAGTAGGGGGAATGGGGAGGGGAGGAGGAGCAAAGGGAAAGGGAGGGCTCAGTCTGGGAAGGCCTCCTGGAGGAGGTGAGCTCTCAAAACATACCTCCTCTCCTCATCCAAACTTAATCCTCCCCCCATTTCTCTCATCACTGTACACAACACCTCCATCCTCCCTGTCTCCCAATCCTATAACCTTAGTATTATCCTCAACTCAGCTCTCTCATTCAACCCATATATTCAATCTGTCACCAAATCCTGTTGATTCTGCCTTCACAATACTGCTAAAATATGCCCTTTTATCTCTATCCAGACTGCACCTATGCTGATCCAATTACTTATCCTATTCCACCCTGACTACTGCATCAGCCTCCTCACTGATCTCCCTGTCTCCTGTTTATCCCCACTCGAATCTGTATTTCACTCTGCTGCCCAGATTATTTTTCTAAAACAGTGTTCAGTCCACATCTCCCCATGTCTCCTCAAGAACCTCCACTAGTTGTTTATCCACTTTCACATCAAAGAGAAATTTCTTACCAATAGCTTTAAAGCATTCAATCACCTTGCCCCCTCCTATCATACCTCACTGATTTCCTACTACATCATCATCAATATCATCAGTTGATACATCATCATAGAGAAGCAGCATGGCTCAGTGGAAAGAGCACGGGCTTTGGAATCAGAGGTCATGGGTTCGAATCCCTGCTCTGCCACTTGTCAGCTGGGTGACTGTGGGCAAGTCACTTCACTTCTCTGTGCCTCAGTTACCTCATCTGTAAAATGGGGATTAAGACTGTGAGCCCCACGTGGGACAACCTGATTCCCCTGTGTCTACCCCCAGCGCTTAGAACAGTGCTCTGCACATAGTAAGCGCTTAACAAATACCAACAGTAATTATTGAGAGCTTACTATGTGTAAAGCACTGTACCTAGCACTTGCCAGTGTACAATACAACAAAATTGGCTTGCACATATAACCAAATAAACAATTCTCAATTACTTCAAGGCTGGAGAGCTAATTAAGACAACTGGATTATCAGATTTAGGCCACTCTTTCACAGGCTAATTAGCTAGCTTGTTGATCCTCTACTGCAACTGGCTGGCTCATCTTTCATACCAAGAAAGAGGCCATAGCTGAGAAACAGGGAAGTGCACTGTGTCATCCCCAGCTCAGCCAGATAAAAAAAGAAAGAAAAAAAATCACTTGTTAGAAAACCTTGTAGGAGAGAGCAGGATTGAACTGGCATGATTCAAGGCAAAACTATAGAATGTGTTGCCATTTCTCCAATACGATGCCTTTGAATGCAGTACTCTGCTCACAAAGCTGTTCATAAAAGGAATCAATTTTTACCTGACCCTGACTAGCATGCCCCTTTCAGGGTCACATCTGGAGAGTTTCCAGTACTCTGCCAGTCTCAATTATGGGAGGGAGAGTCATGAAGAGGCCTATCCATTCCATTCCTAGCTTGGTCAGTAGCTAGCAGGAGGAAACCAATCTGCTACAAGTCAAAACTCACCTGTGTTAGGCAGCAGCGGCTTGGGAGAGAGTAGAGGGTGGAAACTCAAGTTTACTGCCTGGAAGGAGTCAATGGTAAAGCCTTCTGCATTTTCACCAAGAAAACTCTACAGATACACTACCAGAATGATTGCAGATGGAGGTGGGGCATTCTGGGAGAGAATTGTCCATGGCGTCGCTATGGGTCGGAGACGACTCGACGGCAAACGACAAGACAAGACTAGCATGACTGTTATTGTGTGACCTTTTACAGCCTCACCGCTTTTAATTGACCTGGCATCCTATCTGAATTCTGGGTTCCCTGTCCTGACAATGTGAAAAGTCTTGGGTAGATTAATTCAATTTCCACTTTGGGCCCAAGGGATGGGAAGTCACCCTCTGCTGCCCAGATTGGATGCTTCACTCCTCTAATGCTAACCTACACATTGTACTTCCATCTCATCTATCTCACTGACAACCACTTGCCCATGTCCTCCCTCTGGCCTGGGACGCCCTCCTTCATACACAACAGGCCACCATTCTCCCTACCTTCAAAGCCTTATTAAAATCTCCTCTCCTCCCAGAAGCCTTCCCTGAGTAAGCCCTCAATTACCCAGCGTGGCTCTGTGGAAAGAGCACGGGCTTTGGAGTCAGAGGTCATGAGTTTGAATCCTAGCTCTGCCACTTGTCAGCTGTGTAACTGTGGGCAAGTCACTTAACCTCTCTGGGACTCAGTTACCTCATCTGTAAAATGGGGATTAAGACTGTGAGCCCCATGTGGGACAACCTGATTCCCCTATGTCTACCCCAGCACTTAGAACAGTGCTCTGCACATAGTAAGCGCTTAACAAATACCAACATTATTATTATTATTATTACCCTAATCCCTCTCCTTTCTGAGTCACCCTTTCACTTAGATCTGTACCCTTTAATCACCTGATATTCCCACCATGCTCAGCCCCACAACACTTATGCCGATATCTGTAATTGGTTGTTATGTCTTTCTCCCCTTCTAGACTGTAAGCTCCTTGTGGGTAGGGAACATGTCTACCAACTCTGTTGCACTGTAGTCTCCCAAGCACTTAGTACACTGCTCTGTACACAATAAGTGTTCGATAATACCAAAATACCACTGATTGATTGAGATAGACAGTGATTGGAGAGATTTGAGGAAAGGGGAGATGCGTGTTGAGCAATACTTCAGGGAGATGTCCTAAACAGCAGTGTGGTGTATCAACTGATGAGACTAGAGTGGAGGTGACCAGCTGTAAAACTTAGACCCACCACAAAAGGTAAATGTGGCTTTCTGAGTAGTTTCGTCAGTCTCAACTAAGAGTCATACCCCACACCAGGAACACCAACGATGAACTCCCTGAAACACAGGGAGATTACCGGTGATCTCATGGAACACAACTTCGCCTGAATGGTACAGCTCAGATAGATAGATACCCAAGAAGCAGTTGTATGGCAAATTCAGTGCACATGCAAGCAGGGAGAGCAGAAGAAAACCATTTAAAGATACGGTAAAAGTCTCCAAAAATGTTGTCCAGCAACTGCAGCAGATTAGCAGCCTGACATGTGGCAGCTGGCAGGGAAGTTTCTCTCCTTGAGTAGAGATATTGGGAAGATTGGGAAATGAAGTGATCAATTGGAAATAGCAACAGGTGCCACTGATGGCAAATGCATCAGCAGGGCAAATGACAACGTTTTATGCACAGAGTGAGGAATGATTTGTCAGCTGTGCATTGATCATTTTGGCCACATCCTCAGATTTTACTGTCAGTAGCATCATTAAAGGACAGCTAAATATCTATGCACACACAACAATATACATAGATATATAATATATATAATACGTATTCCTCAATATTTAAATAAAGGGTATAAATCCAAGTGCAAAGGCGGCACAGAAGGGAAAGGGAGTAGGAAAAATTAGGGCTTAGTCAGGGAAGGCCTCTTGAGATGTGATTTTATTAAGGCTTTGATGGTGGTCTGCTGGATATCAAGGGAGTTCCAGGCCAAAGGCAGTACAGGGGCGAGGGAATGGCAGTGAGCTAGATAAGATTGAGGTACGAGAAGCAGCGTGAGCATGCTGGTTTGTAGAAGGAAATCCAGTGGTTCCCCAGCCTCTTCTGCATCAAACAGAAACTCCTTCCCATCAGCTTTAAAGCACTCAATCACCTTGTCCTTTCCTACTACAATCCAGCACACTCACTTAGCTCCTCTAATGCCTTGCAGGTTCGTTCATACGTTTCCATTTATCTTTTCTCCCCCATTACACTATGAGTTCCTCAAGGTCAGGGGCATCATCTTGTTCTTCCTATGCAACTCCCTTTAGCCCCTAGCATGATATTCTGCTTAAAATGGACACTTAATAACTACTGTTGAAAGGTTGATCAATAATATCCATCTCGTCAATACTTCAAGAAAATTGATGCCAAAGTAACATCTTCAGAGCCCAGTTTCTCCATTTGTGACAAGCACAATCTCTCTAGATTGATCTGAGGTTATTCTATTTATTGCTCTTGATTCTATTTATTGCTCTTGATTCTATTTATTGCTATTGTCCTTGTCTGTCCATCTCCCCCAATTAGACTGTAAGCCCGTCAAAGGGCAGGGACTGTCTCTATCTGTTACTGATCTGTACATTCCAAGGGCTTAGTACAGTGCTCTGCACATAGTAAGCGCTCAATAAATACTATTGAATGAATGAATGAATGAATGAATGAACCAACTGAGTTCTGCAATGGGAGAAGTTGAATAGTATGGATGCTGCTACCCTTCTAGACTATAAGCTCGTTTTGGGCCGGGAACATGTCTGCCAACTCTGTTGTATTGTACTTTCCCAACTGCTTAGTCCAGTGTTCTGCCCATAGTAAGCACTTAATGAATATCACTGATGATGACGATGATGATGCTACAGTGATAGGCATTTTTTGGATCTTCCAGCATGAAATGTGAGGGGAAATGGCACCCAACAAAGTGGCCGAGTTAAGTGCATTTGGAAAAGCAGGAGGTGAACAGCAGCAGCCATTTATGCTGAACAAGATGTGGGTGAGAGTCCCTGACTTCCCAGAATCACCATTAATCAAACCAGTCCTGACTGGGCTAAGGACAAATGATCAGGATCCCATGGAGAAGTGTAGATGGCCTTCAGCAACTAACAAAATTGCCAGAGTGGCAAGTTCCATAGCCATTGCCCACATCAGCCTCAAATGGAAGCGGCTCATCTTATCCTATTATATTTTCCTGGAAATTCAGAGAAGAATAAGCTATTATCATGCAGACTCCAGCCCATTATAAGATTTGTAAATATGCATGCAGGGGTAGCAGAGAGATTGATGCAATTGATTCCAATACTCTGTATTTTAAGGGGCAAACCCAAATGTCGATATGTAACATGCCACGTTTAATGGACGAATACTCAGCAGAACACCAAATACAAATTTGTCAAGAGGCATAATGAAACTCACAATTTGCCCCTGTACTCCTGAATTAATGATCAACATTGAGTGGCACGACATTAGAAAAGCAAAAGGTATTTTGTACAAAAGCAGAAGAAAGAGGGGTATTAAATCAAACTGGAATACCATGAAAAGGCAAAGTAGATGTGTAAAGGATAATTTCTCAAAAAGTAACTTTCAGACTCTTAAAATGGATTGATAGCACCATCCTTTTTTATTGGAAAGTTCCCAACAATGAATTTCCTTGTCATCATGATCTAATATTTGTTACCAGCTATTATTCTCATTTTTCATGTCCACATCAGCATTGGGCTATAAACAATAACAGGGGTTCCTGCAGTCATATTTCACAGCTTCTCAGGGAAGGCTTGGTTTATGTATACATGAGAAAACTAATAGTTTTGAATCTATTCACACTCTCCAAAACCTCACTCTGGCTGAGAGTTGAAATGGCCAGTCAAGCCAGGGTTGGATTATCTCTGGGTAGCAGCTGGCCAGGCAGATTTTCATAACACCAAACTTTAGGCGAGAAAGAGGAAGAAAGCGAGAATGGGACTTCAGGATTCAGAGTCAAATTTTCACCATGAATGCTCAAGACCAACAAGTCTTCCAAAAGGCAGAGCCTTTTACCACCTTATTACAGTACTCTGCACATGGTAAACACTCAATAAATAGCACTGATTGATTAATGAAACTTTTTCTCTCCTCCAACCTGGCCTCAAAGAGCCATTTTTTACATGGTATTTGTTAAGTGCTTACAATGTACTAAGCACTGGAGTAGGTACAAGATAATTGAGGAGGACATAGTCCCTGTTCTATATAGGACTCAGTCCTAATCGCCATTTTACGGATGAGGTAACTGAGGCAACTGAGGCACAGAGAAGTTATATGACTTGCCCAAGATCACACAGCAGACAAGTGGTGGAGCTTGGATTAGAATCCAGGGCCTCTGACTCCCAGGTCTGTGCTCTTTCCACTTGTCCATGCCAAAGTTTTTCCCAAGGAAGCGTGGCTTAGTGGAAAGATTATGGGTTTGGGAGCCAGAAGACGTGGATTCTAATCCCCACTCTGCCCTTTGTCTGCTGTGTGACCTTGCACAAGCCACTTAACTTCTCTTTGCCTCGGGTACCTGATCTGTAAAATGAGGATCAAGACTGTGAGCCCCACTTGGGACAACCTGATTATCTTGTATCTACTCCAGAGCTTAGAATAGTGCTTGGCACATAGTAAGTGCTTAACAAATACCCTTATTATTATTGATAATATTATTATTATCAATCCATTAGCATCCATTCAACAAACATGCCCTAGTTTCTGAAGTTCTAAAACCATTGTCTTGGTCCCCAGATTACATATATACAGATAGTTGCAACCAGAATTGCCTCAGCAGGAACTCACCTGAAGCAATTCTTCTAAAATGATCTGTTTGCTGCCCCTTATAACACCACAACAGCCATGAAGGGATTCTCACATATTTGAAGAACTTCCCATATTTGAGAAAGGAGCATGGCCTAGTGGATAGAGCACGGGCCAGGGAGTCAGAAGGACCTGGGATCTAATCCTGGCTCTGCCACTTGTTTTCTTTGTGATACTGGGCAAGTCACTTCACTTCTATGTGGCTCAGTGGAAAGAGCACGGGCTTTGGAGTCAGAGGTCATGGGTTCAAATCCCACCTCGGCCACTTGTCAGCTGTGTGACTGTGGGCAAGTCACTTAACTTCTCGGTGCCTCAGTTACCTCATCTGTAAAATGGGGATTAAGACTGTGAGCCCCACGTGGGACAACCTGATTCCCCTGTGTCTACCCCAGCGCTTAGAACAGTGCTCTGCACATAGTAAGCACTTAACAAATACCAACATTATTATTATTATTACTTCTCTGTGCCTCAGTTACCTCATCTGTAAAATGGGGATTAAGACTGTGAGCCCCATGTGGGACATGGACTGTGCCTAACTTGATTAGCTTGTATTTACCCCGGTGCTTAGTACAGCACCTGGTGCATAGTAACTGCTTAACAAATACCAAACAAAGAAAAAATATAACTTTGAGGAGTGAGGAGGGGTTGGATGGGAGTACACTGAGGAGGGCTGGCCTGTGTGGAGGCATAGGAGGAGAGGTGTTGGGCATGGGGGATAAAGGAGGGGAGTTCAGAGGGAGGGGTCTGAAGGCACACGGTGGGGCTAGGGCATAAGAGAAAGAAAGTCCTGAGCAACAGCTGCAACAGCCTAGGGGTTGGAGGGCAGACAGAAATTTTGGATATGTGCATAAGTGCTGTGGGGCTGAGGGTGGGCTGAATATAATAATGATGTCATTTGTTAAGTGCTTACTATGAGCAAAGCACTGTTCTAAGTGCTGGGGGGGGGGATACAAGGTCATCAGGTTGTCCCACGTGGGGCTCACAGTTTTAATCCCCATTTTACAGATGAGGTGACTGAGGCACAGAGAAGTTAAGTGACTTGCCCAAAGTCACACAGCTGACAAGCAGCAGAGTGGGGATTAGAACCCATGACCTCTGACCCCCAAGCCCGGGCTCTTTCCACTGAGCCACACTGTTTAATATCAAGTGCTTAATGGTCACAGAAGCAGGTGTAAGGCCAATGCAGAAAGGAGCAGGAGTAGGGGAAATGAGGATTTAGTTGGAAAAGGCCTCTTGGAGGAGATGTGAGTTTAGCAAGGCCTTCCCCAACTAAGCCCTGATTTCCTCTATTCCCTCTCCTTTCTATATCACCCTCTAAATTGTAAGCCCCCTGTGGGCAGGGAACATTTCTACCAACTCTGTTTCAGAGTACCTTCCCAAGTGCTTAGTACAGTGCTTTGCACACAGTAAGCACTCAATAAATACCACTGATCGATTGATTTTAATAAGACTTTGAAGGTGGGGAGACTGAGGGTCCGTTGTATATTAATGAGGAGAGAGTTGCAAGGAATGTGGCACCAATCTAACACCACTTACTCACTGTATCCCGATTTCGTCAATCTCGCCGCCAACCCCTTTCACACATCCTCCTGCTAGTCTAGAGCTCCCTCCCTCTCCATATACACCAAACCACAACTCTCTCCACCATCAAAGCATTATTAAGGTGACATCTCCTCCAAGAGGCCTTCCCTGATTAAGTCCTCTTTTCCCCAGCCCAGTCTCCCTTCTGCGTCCTCTATGCACTTGAATCTATGACTTTTGAACATTTAATATTATCAGCACCCCCAACCCCACAGCACTTATGTACCTAGCTTCAAATTATATATTATAAATTACTCATTCATTCCTATTAATGTCTGTCTCCCCCTCTAGACTGTAAGCTCATTATGGGCAGGGAACACTTCTGCTAATTCTTCTGTATTGTACTCTCCCAACCATTTAGTAGAGTGCTGTGCACCTAGTAAGCACTCAAAAAATACCATTGGTTAATTGATTGCTTGATTAGACTGGAAGCACCTTATTGGTAGGGAATGTGTTTACCACCTCTCTTGTACTCTACCAAACACTTAGTACAGTGCTCTGTCCACAGTCAGTGTTCAATAAGTACCAATCATTGTTAGATATCTCCAGTTTAACTGATTAATGCCCAGCTAGGTGCATCCTTTGGCCTCACACTGGCTCCCCAAACCACTCTACCAACCCCACAGGAGCAGACCACTCACCTGACATCCATCACATTACCAATAATTGATTCCCCTATGACTTGATGGAGTTATAATATAATTATGGTGCTTTTTAGGCACTTACTATGCACCAGACACTGTACTTAAGTGCTGTAATAGATACAGGATAATCAGATTGGACACAGACCCTGTCCCACATGGGGCTCACAGTCTAAGTAGAAGGGAGTAGGATTTAATCTCTATTTTGCATATGAGGAAACTGAGGCACAGAGAAGTTAAGTGACTTTGCAAGGTCACACAGCAAGCAAGTGGCAGAGCTGGGATTAGAATTTAAATCCTCTGATTCCCAGGCTGTTCTGGGCTCTGTTCTAAGTGCTGGGGTAGATCAAAGCTAATGAGGTTAGACACTGTCCATGTCCCACATGGGGCTCACAGTCTTAACACCATTTTTTAGAGATGAGGAAAATGAGGCATAGAGAAATTAAGTGATTTGCCCAAGGTCACACAGCAGGCAAGTTGGGGAGCCAGGAATAGAGTCTGGGACCTCTGACTCCCAGGCCCATGCTCTTTCTGCTAGGCTACCCTGCTTCTCATTAGCTATGAAATAATAACAATAATAATTGCGGTATTTGTTAAGTGCTTACTATGTGCCAAGCACTGTACTAAGTGCTGGGGTAGGTACAAGATAATCAGGTCCAAAATGTGGCTCACAGTCTAAGCAGGAGGGAGAACAGAATACTTTTAGCTATAACTAATGGGGCTATTAATATCTCATCCAGGGGTCAGGTGCTTTCTGGGCCACAAGTAGTGCAGCTCTTCCCAAGTCTATTCCAGGCCCTCTGAGCCCAGAACCTTAGGGCTCAGTCCCCATGAGCCCCTGCATTTTTCTGTCCCGAGCTATGGACTCTCTCCCTCACTTCTATTCACCCTCATCCTTTTCCTCCTCCTCTCTTCCATTCCTCCTGTTTCTTCCCCTTTGTACTCTCAGTCCTCTTTTTTCCCCCCTCATTTGTCCCCTCCTTTCTCTGCTCCTTGCTTCCCACTCTATTTTCCCTGTTTTTTCCTGTCTCTCTCCATTTATCTCCTTCTTCCTTTCTCTTTCCTGACCTGATTTATTTTCTGTCTCTATCTTTCTGCCTTACTTGCCATTTCTGATCTACCCTCTGCTACCATCTATCTTGAGTGCTGGGAAATATGGTCTCCTTATATGCTAGGACACTGAGCTTGATGCCAATAAGTGGTTAAAATAGAAAGAAGCAAAAAACACGCCTTAGGCTTATCTTCAGTAAAATGGATCTAGTCTTAGGAGGGTAAAATATCTGTTGTACAGGCAACCTGCACCCTCAAATTACAGGCATCAGAAATTTTCCACATGGTGCCACCACAAGGAATTCTGCCCTCAGATCTATAAATCACACTGACTGGAAGTTGTAACCAAAGCAACAGAGAAGTTATTCTTGCAAGATAAAAATCTGTGCTAACCAATATTCTGGATGATTACCCTGCTGTAATCAGAGATAAAATGCAGCTTGGAATATTTTCTGAAATTATTATGTTATGTTTGCCTGCTACAGCATTTCAAACCAGAGGGGGAAGAGCTCCTCTGGTGAAGTGATTTTTATATTGATGGGACTCATCTCTGTTCCTAGCCTAAGTCAGACTCTTAAAAGAGAGTTGATCAAGCCTACAATATGGTGCTAGAAGTTGGGAAAGCAGTTCCGTATCAGTTCAGATAAAAGCTGCTGTTTACTGGAAAAATAAGATTGTTATCATAATAGCTATAGAACTGTATGTCTGTAATACCCAGGAGCACTTAAATTTTCCATTTTCATTTGAAATTAGGAAATAAATGTCTGTACAATTTAATGTTAGCCAGATCCTCTCTCACACAGCAAGATAATTGGACCCCTTGACTTACCAATCTCATGCAGACACTTTTTCTTCACAAAAAATTTTTATCCCCTTTTAAAATGGAAAGCCCAATTGAGGAAGCCATTTTGCAGATAGTAGCATTTAAGTTGCTGTGCTTATATATGCATTCTATTATAAATCTTCAAACAGAAATTGGGTCAGTATCTATACAGTTACTATAATTTGCTAACTAAAGGTCACAGGAATCTTGTTACCAGGGTATAATTAGGTCTTCAATCAAGAATCTACACATTTCACCATTCAGTAGGTTAAACTAATATAATCATTTTCAAATGTCTTAAAATAATAGTTATCAGATCTAGAAATACTCATAATGGATCCTACCATTACATAAAAGCAACTATAATGGCACATTAAATTAATTTGCATCAGATGATCTATATGAAGTAACTCTGCCCTCTCCTCTGCCAAGCAAAACTATTTCTCTTCCCTTATTGACACCCATTCCCATCACCCTTGTCGGCTGTTCCAGACATTTAACTCCCTACTCAGGCCCCCTGTCCCTCCCCCTCCTCCATCCCTCCCCCTCAACTATCTGGCCACCTACTTCAATAGGAATATTAACACCATCAGGTCTGAGCTCCCCAAAGTCACCTCTTCCCCCGTCTCCAGCCCCCCTGCTCTCGACCCCCTCCTCTACTTTCCCATCCTTCTCAGCAGTACCTTTAGAAGAGATTTCCTCCCTTCTTCAAAGTGCCACCCCCTCCACCTGTGCTTCTGACCCCATTCCCTCTCACCTTATAAAAACTCTCACCCCTTCCCTCCTCCCCTCCTTAACTTCCATCTTCAACAGCTCACTCTCCAATGGCTTCTTCCCCTCTTCAAACATGCCCACGTCTCCCCCACCCTAAAAAACCCTCCCTTAACCCCACTGTCCCCTCCAGTTTTTGCCCCAACTCCCTCTTACCCTTCCTTTCCAAACTCCTAGAGTGAGTCGTCTACACTCGCTTCCTTGCATTCCTCTCTTCCAACTCTCTCCTAGACCCACTCCAATCTGGCTTCCGTCCCCTCCACTCCACCGAAACAGCCCTCTCAAAGGTCACCAATGACCTCCTTCTTGCCAAATCCAATTGCTCCTATTCTATCCTGATCCTCCTCGACCTCTCAGCTGCCTTTAACACTGTCGACCAACCCCTTCTTCTCAACACGTTATCCAACCTTGGCTCCACTGACTCCATCCTCTCCTGATTCTCCTCTTATCTCTCTGGACATTGATTCTCAGTCTCTTTCACGGGCTCCTCCTCCCCCTCCCATCCCCTGTCCTCTCCCTGACTTTCCCATCACTGTGGATGGCACTACCATCCTTCCCGTCTCACAAGTCCACAACCTCGGTGTCATCCTTGACTCCTCTCTCTCATTCACCCCACATATCCAATCCGTCACCAAAACCCCCTGGCCTCACCTTCACAACATCGCCAAGATCTGCCTTTTCCTCTCCATTATAACTGCTTCCTTGTTGGTATAGTCTCTCATCATATCCCGACTGGATTACTGCATCAGCATCCTTTCTGATCTCCCATACTCCTGTCTCCACTTCAGTCTATACTTCACTCCGCTGCCCGGATTATCTTTCTACAGAAACACTCTGGGCATGTCACTCCCCTCCTCAAAAACCTCCAGTGGTTGTCTATCAACCTTCACATGAAACAAAAACTCCTCACTCTTGGCTTCAAAGCTCTTCATCACCTGGCCCCCTCCTACCTCACCTCTCTTCTCTCCTTCTACAGCCCAGCCTGCACACTCTGCTCTTCTGCCACTAACTTCCTCACTGTGCTTCATTCTTGCCTATCTCACTGTTGACCACTGGCCCACATCCTACCTCTGGCCTGAAATGCCCTCTCCCCTCATATCCACCAAACTACCACACCTTCCCCCTTCAAATCCTTACTGAAAGCTCACCTCCTCCAGGAGGCCTTCCCAGTCTGATCCCCCCTTTTCCACTGCTCCTTCTTCCTTGCCCATCTCCCCAACTCACTCCCTCTGCTCTACCCCCCTCCTGCCCCACAGCACTTCTGTATATATGTACATATTTATTATTCTTTTTTTATTAATGATGTGTATATATCTATAATTCTATTTATTTATATTGATGCTACTGATGCCTGTCTACTTGTTTTGTATTATTTTGTTGTCTGTCTCCTCACTTTTAGACTGCGAGGCCGTTGTTGGGTAGCAATTTCTCTGTTTGTTGCTGAATTGTGCTTTCCAAGCACTTAGTACAATGCTCTATACACAATAAGCACTCAAATATGATTGAATGAGTGAAGGGATGAACTTGTAAATGGTATTCTGTGAAAAGCTTTTATTTTTCTTAGCCAATTGTTTCAGGTACCCATAAAAATAAATTGGGAGTTTTCACAAAAGTATTTCCACTTTTACAAAAGTATACCAAAAAGTATATGGATGCAGCAGAGTTGATGAAATTACTCATTTTGAGCATCCATATCAAGGTCTTTAAGCACAAATGGATTTTAAATTCACAATATAAGGAGCTATTGTTTATCCCAAATGTATTTAGAGACACCTATCTAAACCTTTATAATGATTGAGATTTCTAGATCTTACATCATAGATCTGAGTCATGTATGTTTGTATTTAGGACAGGGTGATCAAAAAAAATCCTGCTTCACAGTGAAATAAAAATTAAATAGCCTGAAATATTAGTTTAAAACTAATTAATAGAAAGAATGCAAAATGAGGGAGGGAGCAGGAAAAAATGGGAAGCAGCAGGTAACTTCTACAGTGAAAACTTCTGATTATTTCAGGGTGATTTAGGATAGAGTGGTCAGCAGAAAGCAATGAAGTTAAATATTTCCACATCAGAAATGAATTTTCTACATTTAAACTCACACCAAGTGTAATGCCGACCCTGCCACGCACCTGATGTGTGACTTTGAACAAGTCACTTAACTTCTCTGTGCCTCAGTTCCTTCATCTGCAAAATGGAGATTCAATCCCTGTGTTCCTTCCTACTTAGACTGTGAGCCCCATGAGGGACCTGATTATCTTGTATCTAGCACAGTGCTTAGTACAGTGCTTGGCACATAGAAAGTGCTTAACCAATAACTCAATCCATTAATTAACTTCTAAGATTAATTCAATTAGTTTAAATTAATTAATTCCATCTCATTTTGGCTGGGAGATGAAAACCACAAGTTTGAGAGTTATTCTCCCAGTTGACCCCAATGCCAGAAATGCAACCTGCCAAATTGGAGAGGGTACAGCAATATGACAAAATAAAGTTCTCCAGGAAAAATCAGCGTGGCTCAGTGGAAAGAGCACGGGCTTTGGAGTCAGAGGTCATGGGTTCGAATCCCAGCTCGGCCACTTGTCAGCTGTGTGACTTTGGGCAAGTCACTTAACTTCTCGGTGCCTCAGTTACCTCATCTGTAAAATGGGGATTAAGACTGTGAGCCCCAAGTGGGACAACCTGAATGCCCTGTGTCTACCCCAGCGCTTAGAACAGTGCTTGGCACATAGTAAGCACTTAACAAATACCAACATTATTAAAAATGAAAAGAAAGCCATGTGTATAAACTTAAGTCTCAGCAATAGGGATGTTCACACCTACTTGATGTCGTTTCATCAAAATCTGTGTTTTCACCGAACCTTAAGCACTCATACGCACACACATTCACACACATTTCTCTACATACAATATGACTTTCCTTAAACTGGTTTATAAACCAGGCTTTAATCTTGAACAACAGCTTATATGCCTTCATCATTATCACTATTCCATTTTCACATAACTGTAAAAGGCTCCAGGAGGTTCACAGAATATGGGTTACAGGGGGGTTTCTGTCTCCAAGAAGCTTATTATGTAGTATGGGCCAGATCTATGTATAGAGACCAACTAGGCCCTCGGCTGGAGCATCATATTATGCTATTATCACCCCTCCAACCTCTCTGCCCCAATACTGTTTCCTGGGAGATGGAGAAAAGAATTTCTGGCTGGCAGTTCTGTTCAGGCAGCATAGGAGATTGTATCTCCAGGCAGCTCCTACTTGTACTTCTGGCTCACGTTCTACTGCTGTTTGTGCTCCAACAGCCCTCCTCCCAATTCTGCTCTCATATGAGGAGACTAGGAGCAGATGGACCATACCACAGGAGCTGCTGGAAGGGGTGGAGAACCCTGAATCTGATCCAGCTCTGTAGATGCATTCTAAAGGTACCAAGACCAATGAGTAACAGCAGCTACAACAGACATACCATCACTGCATTCTGTTACTTGGGTAGCACCTTGTCGAGTGGTGCTAAAATAACCAAGGAGTTATGGCTAGTGCCTTTCCGGAAGGTTCTGAGTCAGAGTAGGGGGACAATAATGTATCAAGATTCAAAACAAACTGAAGATACTTAATATTTTATGGTATTTGTTAAGTGCTTACTATGTGCCAGGCACTGTACTAAGACTTGGGGTAGAAACAAGCTAATCAGGTTGGACACAGTTCATGTCCCACAGAGGGCTCACAGTCTTAATCCTCATTTTACAGATGAGGTAATCGAGGCACAGAGAAGTTAAATGACTTGCCCAAGGCCACAAAGATGTACTAGACAATTGTAGTGCCCCCCTTTTTTAAGGCTGTGAGACCTGGGCCTATCACAGATGTCACATTTGACTTCCATAGCAGTTCCATCCAAGTCACTTACATGCCGTACTTAAACATCAAATGCAAGACAGAATCTTAAATAAGGATGTCCTGGACCGCAGTCAGACCACCAACGTTAAAGCAATGCTTATCGCAACATACCTTCTTCACTGGGCAGGAGACGCAAAGAGGATAGGAGAAGCAGTGCGGCCTAGTGGAAACTGCATGGGCATGGGAGGCAGAGGACCTGGGTTCTAATCCCACTTCTCTTCTTGTCTGTTTTTTTACCTTGGGCAAATCATTTTACTTCTCCATGCCTCAGTTCCCTCATCTGCAAAATTGAGATTCAATACCTGTTCTCCCTCTTACCTAGATTGGGAGCACCATTTATGTACCCCAGTGCTTAGTACATGCTTGACACATAGTAAATGCTTAAATATCACAATTATTATTGTTACCTAAACGATTAATCTAAGGTGAGCTGAAACGGGGTAACGATAGAAAATCTAGCACTTAAGAACTTACTTACACCCTCCTTAACACTCATATATCAATCAATCAATAGTATTTATTGAGCACTTACTGTGTGCAGAACATTGTACTAAGTGCTTGGGTGAGTACAATAGAGTAGGTAATGGTGAGCTCTGTTCTCAAGGAGCTTAAAATCTAGCAGGGGAGACAGAATATATTACAGAATTTATTACCCAAAATAAATTACAGGTAGGGGAGGCAACTGAGTATAAAGATAGGCTCTTAAATAATGTGTGCATGTGTGTATGTGTGCGTGCTTGGGGAGGGCTAGTACATAAATGCTTAGGGGGTGCAGATTCAAGTGCATAAGTGACACAGAAGGGAGAGTGAATAGGGAAAATGAGGGCTTAGTCTAGGAAGGCCTCCTGGAGGAAATATGATTTTAGGAGGACTTTGAAAATGGGAAAACTGGAAGTCTGTCAGCTATGAAAGGGGAGGGAGCTCCAGGCAGGAAAGAGGCTTTGAGCAAGGGGTGGAGATGTCCACTTAATTTGCTTATTTTGACAATGCTGTAAATATTTTTTTCATTTGACTTCTCCATTAGAGTGTAAACTCCTTGTAGGCAGGAAATGTGTCTAGACTGTAAGCCCGGTGTAGGCAGGGATTGTCTCTATTGCTGAATTGTACTTTCCAAGCGCTTAGTACAGTGCTCTGTAAGCACTCAATAAATATGATTGAATGAATGAAATATATCATATCTTTCTTCTGCACTTCCCAAGTGCCTAATATGGTAAACTGTACCGAGGGCACTCAAAAAATGCTACATTACTAGTACAACTACTAGAAGATGGACATGAAAAACATCTTTAAAACCACAGAATCTTAAATGATGTGGTAGAGCAATGAACAGCTGGGAAGATGCCACAAAAGAAAGATCAGCTTGGCTGTGGCAGTCAGAAACAGAGTGACTGGATTTGAGCAGAGATTTCAGGAAGATAATAATCCCAAGAGGAAGAAAACAGCACCAATTTACAGTTAAAAATTGCAACCATCCAGCACAGGGTAATCTTTACATGTACATCACAAGGACAGTTACATATTGGCTTTATCAACCGCATCTGCACACACTGACACAATCTCACCATTAGAAGCTTTGGCTTTGCACTCGGAGGACAGCCCGTACTGTAGTAAATATCGGTTGTATTTTCAACTGTTCAACTGACTTCTTCCAGGCTCTGGCCTCCAGACCGATTTTAATTTGTAAGACTTGTTCTAGTTCCACCTTTACATTATGAAATTTCCCATTATCCATGCATTATCTCAAATAGGACATGATTAATATTTTGTTCTATTTGAAAGCCCATTCTGCTCTTTACAAATTTGAATGTAGAGTCAGTCATATAACACCTAGAAAAAGAACAGAATTCAGTGCATACAATGAGAGTTTCAGCAAAGAGCACAGTAATCACTCTAAAATAGGAGTCATAGTTCCAATATAGGGCGCTCTCCTGTCTACTTAATTGGACAAATCTCTCTGATGCTGGTTCCTTGTCCTTCAGTTCCCCTTTATATTTTTAGTATGGCAATATTCAAACACATCTCATCTGTGTGAGATTAGATTCAATTAATATAGGGGAGTAATTTGGGAATATTCAAATGAAAGGTTCAATAAAAGGGCATATAGTCTGGCCTGCCACTATTACAAAGCTTTGCTGAGTCCCGGTTCCTCCGTTCAGGGCTGAACTCAGCACACGTTCAAATCAAAGCATACTCTCAAGCAAACCCCATTTCAATTAACCTCCTTCTCTGATCACAAGCCAGGCAGCATTAGGAAGCCTGTGTGGAATAGCCACGTAGCAGTGCGAGAAAGATTATTTCCAGACTGTTAAAATAGAGGGTACAGAGGAGAGGTTGCAAAGTTATTCGTCCAGAAGTGAGGACTGAGCAGTTAAATATCAAAAGGTCGCAGTCTTTCTAAAACAAACTTAATGTTCACCTGAGCATTTCATAGCCCACATCACCACTGAAGGCTTCTGAGTTCTAACACCCACCAAAATAAGCTTTAAGAATGTTAATAGGGTCATCAAGTAAAAGTAAAATCTAACAAGAAAATCAAGAGTTAAGACTAAAGCAATTGGTAATGGTCCCTTTCTCCCTCAGTATCATGACTATAATTATGTTTCAACTATATCGTCTAGCCCCCAAGAGGTTTGTTAACAACCCTCAGGAAAGAGAAGAGTTAGGAATATAAAACACACCTTAACATTACAGTGACAGATATCTAGGCAAAAAAGTCAAAATTAGATGAGTTTGGAGGGAAATTATGGGGAAGAGGAATTGTCAACACTGTAAAGGGCAAAAGAGATGTAAATATTTCTCTCTTTTATGAGCTTCTACTGCATTGTTACCTACCGGCTTTGGATCAAAAAATAAATCACTCTTAGTATCACTGAAACTGAAAACACATATATCTATGCTCAAATAAAGTTCATTTCTTTCTGCCTTTGGCTATTTCAATCAGTTTAATGCCAATGTGTGCAAATCATTTTCAAATTCTGTATCATTTTTGTTCCTCCATTTGATTTCTTAAATTCATGGGGGTTTTCTCGTAAGTGTATAAAACTTTGAGACTTCAATGATTTGAGGAACGGATTTGTCTTACTAAAAGAAAAATGGTCATAATCTTAGTGCTCGGTGTTTTATATGCATTGTTGAAATAAATCCAGAAAATTAAGTTTGGAAACTGATAGAAATACTGTATTTGATCAATTCCAACTAGCAATGTGAATGACACAGCTATAATAAACTTTCTTTAAAGGTAGAAGCATTCAAATACCTTTTTTTGAATCAAAGGCGATGAGCTGCTTTTAGACTAATAGAAATAATATGTCTCTTTTATTTATAAAACTTCAGTAATGGCATGAAACGCAGAGGTCTTTAATCTTGGAGTTATTTGCCTTTCAGATCTGACAAGTAGACAGTTACATTAGAAACCCATCCTACTTTTACCCATCAATGATTTGAGTGCTAATCACTCAACCTGAACCTTTTAGCAAGTACATGGAGTATTTCCGGGTTTGAAGGAGTGACAAACTTTTGAAAGCTATTTTACTGAACTATTTAATGGCACCACCCAGGCTTTGCCCAGCTGTGAGGAGGTGGCTGAAATGAGAGGAAGGAAGAGGGAGGGTTTGATTCCGCATGGCCGTGATGATCTGAAGGAGAGATTGGCAGAAAGGATGGAGAACCAAGGCTCTATATTTCTCTCTCTCTCTCTCTCGCTCTCTCTCGCTCTCTCTCTCACACACACCCACACCCACACCCACAAACACACACACCCCATCCACTCAGACTGACTGTCAGATTTCAGTTGGTCTGGCCCCTGTTCAGTACAGATGCCATATCATTATTATTATCATAAGTATTTTTATTAATAATAATAATAGTATTTATTATGTGTTCATTATGTGCCAAGCCCTGTAGTAGTAAGTGCTGGGGTAGATGCCAGACCATCAAGTTAGAAACAGTCCCTGTAGCTCATGGGGTTCATAGCTTAAATAGGAGGAAGGAGAGATATTTCACCCCCATTTTACAGATGAGGAAACAGAGACATAGAGAATTTAATTGACCTGTCCAAGGTCACACAGGAGGCAAGAGCCTGAGGCAGGATTAGAATCCAGGTTCTCTGACTTCTAGGCCCATGCTCTTTCCACTAAGCCATGCTGCTTATATCCTGCATTTGTCTCTTCTCTGTTCAACCTCCCTCTGCCTAAGCTCCTCCCACTGTGACCTATGGCCTGAAAACGTTGGCCATGTTCAGAAGGAGCTGAGAGGGGAATCAATACAATAACCCTGGAGCAGTTGGTGGGAGAAGAGGTCAGGATTCCTCAGAGAATTCTTGTTCAGGGGAATAGGGTAGATTTCTGCCAAACTTGATGTCGTGTGAGTCCATCGTGCTATTCTGCATGCCGGCATAATGCAGTTGACCACTGACAGTTGGAGAGGTGTGGAAGAATGATTTGGGAAGAAGATGTGGTACTCACTTTTCTCTAAGTTCATTCTGCCTCATCTGTTTCCTCTTTTCCCCTTCCCCCATATTGACAGGTCAGAGAGCAACTCCATTTTTCTCTACTGGCCTCGGTCAGTGTTTGAAGAGTCATCATTTCATGGACAATTTTCTCTTATACATCCCCCAAAATGGAAGTTACTATCCAACAAATGAGTGTAATCTCCATCTCATCTCTAGTGCCCCAAATGACCACTCAATAACTCAAAAGAGCTGCTGTAGCTTCTGCTTCCAGATAGGAGAATCCGGCTCCCTATATATTAGACTACCCTGCACTTTTTTGCTTGCCTTGTGAGCCCATTGTTGGGTAGTGATTGTCTCTGTTGACCAATTGTACTTTCCAAGCATTTAGTACAGTGCTCTGCACACACTAAGCATTCAATAAATACGATTGAATGAATGAATCTCCAAGCACTCCGGGAAGGTAAATCCTGTCAGAACTACTGAAGCCTGAGTCTCCTGTTCAAGGCAACCAGGGGCACTTTGGCACATTCTCTGGAGCTCAAAGTGGGCAGTAAGTCCTGTACACCATCTATCTTAACCCCCATTGGAAGTGAGCCTATACCTGTTGCAAACACAGACTCACTGGCACACACTGCACTTACTACTCCACTTCCTAACAACAGTGCTTAGCCATTCCTGCAGAGGGGACTGGAGATACCATTGCCAAAGTGGTGGAAGAAATGCCACCAAAGTGTTATATTGACCCCACCAGCCTGTCCCCAAGACAGTCTCACCATCTGCTTTCCATCATTTTTATATATATGAAGCACATTTATATATACATACACACACATGCATATCTCCATTACCTCAGTTCTTGGCAATTATTACAAGAATTGAAGGAGTCATATTCAACCCTCCATACCCATAGTAAACGCTTCATAAAACTACTGAAAAATGAAATTTACCAAACCTTGATAATTGTGTTCCTTTGATACAAATCCATGACCAACCTAAATTATTGATTTAATCAAATATTTGACACAAAGAACAAATAACTTCAAGAACAAGAGAATTACTCCCCAGTATCTGTCCTATCACAGATCATTGACTTTAAGAATCGCTGGGAATATAAATCTTTGTAGCAGCTCCCCAGGAACCTCTCAGGATGTGTGACATATCTTGTTTTGGGTTGTTTTTTCCACATAAAAGGACTTTCCATATATGCTCTTAAGATCAGGTCTGTAGAGGGGAAGTTGAGGCAATTATCTGGATACTGCAAATATTTTCTCTGTGGAAAAAAAAATTCTGCCTATATTATTTAAAATTTGTTTACATAATCCAAATTTACGGGATAAATGCATAACCCTCCACTAATAACTTAAAGAAAACTCTGAGAAGTTTCCCCAACCAACCAGAAAACTAGGCTCCAAACTTCAAGTTCAATTTTGAACAGAGCTAACTGCTCTGTTAGCAGCAAAAATAATAATAATAATGGTGATATTTGTTAAGCACTTACTATGTACAGGGCACTGTTCTAAGCACTAGGGTAGATAGAAGATAATCAGGTTGGAAACAGACCCTGCCCCACATAAGGCTCATAGTCTTAATCCCCATTTTACAAATGAGGGAACTGAGAGGCACAGAGAAGTTAAATGACTTGCCCAAGGTCACACAGCAGACAAGTGGCAGATCCAGGATTAGAACCCCGGTCCTTCCGACTCCCAGGCCCGTTCTCAATCCACTAGGCCATGCTGCTTCTAGTGGGCCATTCTGCTTCTACTAGGCCATGCAGCTTCTGATGGAGGGCCTACTGTACTAAGCACTAGAAGGACACATGGAACAAGTATGAACAGTGATCCCTCTCTTGACAATTTGATAATCTATGATATTAGTCGTGTAAAATTCTTAGTAAGAGGGACAGGTTCAGTCTTTCCTCTTTAACCCCATAGCACCAAAAAAAAGTGTGTGTACCTACAGAGTAATCCATGATCGCATGTGCAATAAAAAAATCAGCAGAATCTACCCCTGTTTTGCAAAAAATATGGGCAGCCTTATTTGCAATCTAATTATAGGGGCCTTGGCTGCTAGTTCATTTTGTCTCGATATAACTAGGGACATCTGAAAAGTGTATTAGGTCCAGAGTGTGCATGTACAGATTTTCTGAAAGATTGAATTTTCAGCCAGAGCTCAATTGGCCAGGCTGCCTGCCCCAGATTGATGGTCTTTGCCTGGGGTACTTATTATTTTTCCTCACAACCTTGGCATTATCCTTGACTCCTCTTTCTCTTTCAATCCCCGAATTGCCTCTGCCACCAAATCCTGTTGGTCTTTCCTCTTAAACATCTCCAGAATTCACCCCTTCTTTTAATCCAAACTGTTAAAATGTAGGTTCGGTCTCCTGTCATATCCCGACTCGACTATATCAGCCATCTCTATTTATTGCTATTGTTTTTGTCTGTCTCCGCCGATTAGACTGTAAGCCCGTCAATGGGCAGGGATTGTCTCTATCTGTTGCCGAATTGTACATTCCAAGTGCTTAGTACAGTGCTCTGCACATAGTAAGTGCTCAATAAATACTACTGAATGAATGAATGAATCTCGCAGACTGCCCTGGGCATGTCCCACCACTCCTCAAAAATCTCCAATGGCTATCCATCCCACTCTGTATCAGGCAGAAACTTCACTTTAAGGCAATCGGCTCTGTCATTCCTAATTATCCATTCTTCTATCTCACTACAGTCCAATTTTCACTGTTCATTCCAATCAAGCCAACCTCATCACTGTTCTCATTCCCATCCCTATAACTGCCGATCTCTAGCTCTGCCTTTCCTTCTGCCTGGAATTTTCTCCCTCCCACATTCAGCACACTAGTGCTTTCCCTATCTTCAAAGCATTTCTGAAATCACATCTCCTCCCTGAGGCCTCTCTTGCTTAAAAACTTCTCATCTCCCCCACAATTCCACTTCCAGTTCATCTAAGCACAACCCACCACTCCCTCTGAACTTGCATATTATCTTTATACTCTATTTCTCCCTCCTACCTGCAATTTCTTTATTTTATGGTCAGTCTCCCCCAGTTAGACTGTACTCTCCTGAAGGACAGGGATCATGTCTGTTAACTTTATTGTATTGTACTCTCCCGAGTGTTTACTACAGTGCTCTGCACATAGTAAGCATTCAATAATTATAATTAATAGTTTCAAAGTCCTTGCTGCATCATCACATTGATATATTTAGACAACTCTGTAGAAAAATAGAGGTGATAAAAATATAAACAGAAAAAACATTCATGAAAATTAAATGTTCAGGAAAGAACTGCAAAGTCATTAGGTAAATATTTAGATTATAAACAGATCAGATTTCTCTGTGAAACATTTTGAAATTGTTTTCTATAAAAATGTATTGTGTGGATCATCCCTTTCTGTCTGACATCCAAGTAGGATACCAAGATCTAGGGAATTTCTGAATCAGCACACTAACATTTTCCATCAATAGCACCACCAATAGTAACTTATTACATATCTTTTAATGAGAGCAAAAGGGAAATGGTGCTAATTCATGACATGCAAAAACATGGGCAAAAACCAACAAACTGAAAATGAAGTAGCACCCACAGACCTCGTGGTTAGGGTTGCCATTCTTCAAGTTTTCCATCAGGTTTTCAGATAGCCTGTCCCCTGTCTTGTTCAGATGTAGCATCCAACACCTTTACATTCACTACTTTTATTTTAAGGAAGTGCCTAGCCTTCTTCAATCTCGTCTTCTCCTTTCTAGTTGCAGAGCCCATAAGTCATGCCCCATTAGATTGCAAGCTTCTTGAGGGCAGGGGTTGTGTCTCCCAAATCTATTGTATCGTACCCTCCCATATGTTTAGTAGAGTGCTTTGCACACAGTAAGCATTCAAATACCAATGATCGATTGACTGTGGCCTAAAAACAAAAATCATGACAACTGGAAATTTTAACATATTTGTAGTGGACAGAGAGAAGATTAAAATAGTTGACCATCTTTCTCTCCTGGGATCGATAATCAATAATAAAGGAAATAGTAGCCAAGAAATATACCAAAGATTAACATTAGGAAGACTTGCTATGAAGAACCTGGAAAAAGTCATGAAATGTGCTGATGTAATAATTTCCACAAAAATACAAACTGTCAACTCTATGGTGTTTCCAGTGATAATGTATGGATACGAAAGCTGGACAGTGAAAAAAACAGGATGGAAAGAACATCCATTCTTTTGAAATGAGGTGTTGGAGAAGACTTTTGAGAATCCCATGGACTGCCTGAAAAACAAACAAATGGATTTTGGAGCAAATTAAACCAAAGTGGTCTTTGGAAGGCCAAATGACTAGACTTAGATTATCATATTTCAGACACAAAATCAGGAAGGCTAATTCTCTGGAGAAGACATTAATGCTAGGAAAAGTCCAGGGAAAACGTGGAAGAGGCAGACCAGCAGCTAGATGGATAGAGACCATAACAACGATAATGGAAGAACCATTAGAAAGGGAGGAGGCGTCGGCTTCCTCCTCTCACCCTGTTGCCGCTTCCGCACTATATCCCTCCTCCCCCTTCCCTCTCTTTCCCCTCCTTCAAAGTCCATATCATTCGCCTCTACCACCCGCTCCAGATACTTGTAGCTGTCATCTACCACACTCCTGGTCCCACCTGCGACTTCTTCAACCACCTAGACCCCTTTCTCACCTTCCTTCTCTCCTTCTCTCTGCCCACTCTGATCCTCGGAGACTTCAACATCCACATGGATGTACCCAATGACTCCTCTGCCACTCGCCTGTTATCCCTCTTCGACTCTGCCGATCTCCTGCTCCACCATACCTCACCCACTAACCGACTCGGTCACACCCTCTATCTTGTCATCTTCTACCGCTGCACTACCTCCTCCCTCACCAACTCTGAAATCCCTCTCTCTGACCATAACCTTCTCACCTGCCTCATCTCTCACACTCCCTCCCCCTGCAAATCTTTGCTACTCCCCCACAGAGACCTCTGCTCTCTTGATCCCATCCATCTTTCCTAAAGCATCTCTCCCCACCATGCCCCCCCCGTCCTCTCTTCCCACGCTCGATGATCAGGTCACCGCTCTCAACTCCACCCTCTCTACTCATCTCAACTCTTTCACCCCCGTTTCCCTCCGCCACTCTCGCTCCACTAACCCACAGTCCTGGGTTACCGCCTCTGTTCACCTCCCATGCTCCTATGCTTGAGGTGCCGAGCGCTGCTGGTGAAAGTCCAAGCACCAAGCTGACCTCATACATTTCAAATTTATCCTTTCCTGCCTTAACTCTGCCCTCTCCTCCACCAGGCAAAACTTCTTCTCCTCCCTCATCGACATTCATGCCCGTCACCCCCGCCAATTGTTCCTGACCTTTAACTCTCTCCTTAGGCCCCCTGTTCCTCCCCCTCCCCCATCCCTCACCCCCAATGATCTGGCCACCTACTTCATCACAAAAATTAACACAATCAGGTCTGCGCTCCCCAAAGTCACCGCACCCCACCTTCCCCCCCACAACCCTCTCCTCTACTTTCCCATCCTTCCCTGCAGTATCCTCAGAGGAGATCTCCTCCCTCCTTGCAAGTGCCACCCGCTCCACCTGTGCCTCGGACCCCATTCCCGCTCACCTTATAAAAACCATCGCCCCTGCCCTCCTCCCCTCCTTAATTTCTATCTTTAACCACTCACTCTCCAATGGCTTCTTCCCCTCTGCCTTCAAACATGTCCATGTCTCCCCCATCCTAAAACAACCCTCTCTCGACCCCACTTCCCCTTCCAGTTATCGCCCTATCTCCCTACTATCCTTCCTTTCCAAGATCCTAGAACGAGTCGTCTACACTCGCTGCTTAGAATTCCTTAACTCCCATTCTCTCCTGGATCCCCTCCAATCTGGCTTCCGTCCCCTCCACTCATCCGAGACTGCTCTCTCTAAGGTCACCCATGACCTCCTTCTTGCCAAATCCAATGGCTCCTACTCCATTCTAATCCTTCTTGACCTCTCAGCTGCCTTTGACACTGTCGACCATCCCCTTCTCCTCCACACCTTATCTCACCTTGGCTTCACGGACTCCGTCCTCTCCTGGTTCTCCTCTTATCTCTCTGGCCGGTCATTCTCGGTCTCCTTCGCAGGCTCCTCCTCCCCCTCCCATCCTCTAACTGTTGGAGTTCCTCAAGGGTCAGTTCTTGGCCCTGTTCTGTTCTCCATTTACACTCACTCCCTTGGTGAACTCATCCGCTCTCACGGCTTCAACTACCATCTCTAGGCAGAGGACATACAGATCTACATCTCTGCCCCTGTCCTCTCCCCGTCCCTTCAGGCTCGCATCTCCTCCTGCCTCCAGGACGTCTCCACCTGGATGTCTGTCCGCCACCTAAAACTCAACATGACCAAAACTGAGCTCCTCATCTTCCCTCCCAAGCCCGGTCCTCTCCCAGACTTCCCTATCACCGTGGATGTTATGACTATCCTTCCCGTCTCTCAGGCCCGCAACCTCGGTGTCATCTTTAGCTCATCTCTCTTGTTCACCCCCCACATCCGATCCGTTACCAAGATCTGCCGATCTCACCTTTATAATATCGCAAACATCCACCCTTTCCTCTCCACCCAAACAGCTACCTTACTGCTACAGGTTCTCGTAATATCCTGGCTAGATTACTGTGTCAGCCTTCTCTCGGATCTCCCTTCCTCCTCTATCTCCCCGCTCCAGTCAATTCTTCACTCCGCTGCCTGACTCATCTTCCTGCAGAAACGCTCTGGGCATGTCACTCCCCTTCTTAAACACCTCCAGTGGTTGTCTATCAACCTCCGCACAAAACAAAAACTTCTCACTCTAGGCTTCAAGGCTCTCCATCACCTTGCCCCTTCCTACCTCTCCTCCCTTCTCTCTTTCTACTGCCCACCCCGCATGCTCCGCTCCTCTGCCGCCCACCTCTTCACCGTCCCTCGGTCTTGCCTATCTCGCCGTTGACCCCTGGGCCACGTCCTCCCACGGTCCTGGAATGCCCTCTCTCCTCACCTCTGCCAAACTCTCTTCCCCTCTTCAAATCCCTACTTAAAGCTCACTTCCTCCAAGAGGCCTTCCCAGACTGAGCTCCCCTTTTCCCTCTGCTCCCTCTACCCCCCCCCCCACCTCTCTACAGCTAAACCCTCTTCTCCCCACTTTCCCTCTGCTCCTCCCCCTCTCCCGTCCCATCCCCTCAGCACAGTATTCGTCCGCTCAACTGTATATATCTTCATCACCCTATTTATTTTGTTTAATGAGATGTACATCACCCTGATTTTATTTATTTGCTATTGTTTTAATGAGATGTTCTTCCCCTTGACTCTATTTATTGCCATTGTTCTTGTCTGTCTATCTCCCCCGATTAGACTGTAAGCCCGTCAAAGGGCAGGGACTGTCTCTATCTGTTGCCAATTTGTACATTCCAAGCACTTAGTACAGTGCTCTGCACATAGTAAGCGCTCAAGAAATACTATTGAATGAATGAATGAATGAATGAGAAAGGTTGCAGATTATGGCAGAGGTCAGGACATTCTGGAGAAAGTATATCCATGGAGGCGCTATGAATCGGAAACGACTCGACGACACTTAATAATAATAATAATAATAATAATATGTTCATAGGGACACGGGAGGATAACACAAACTCTCTGGAACAGGTGAGGGGTCAGATGTCACCCTGGAAAAACTTTCTAGGTTCAGTCGACCTTAGATGTTCTCTCACAAAGTGTCATTATGTTACACTTCATGCCCAGACTAATACATGTGTCAGTCACATGCATGCTGTCCAGTGTCTGTGAGGGCCATCAGTGTCCATCCTACTTGTGGTACAATCCTGTCTACTTTTATGGGCTCAAACAATAGCATTTGAGCACTCACTGTGTGCAGAGAACTATACTAAGCCCTTGGGAGGGTACAATACCATGGGAGACTACATGATAAAATTTAATTGTTATTATCATATTAGTTAACCACTTACTATCTGTCAAGCACTATTCTAAGCACTGGGGTAGATACAAGTTAATTAGGTTGGACAGAGTCCCTGTCCCACATGGGGCTCACAGTGTATGAGGGAGTCAGATGTAATTTCTATTTTACAGATGAGGAAAGTGAGGCACAGAGAAGTTAAGTGATTTGCCCAAGTTCACACAGCAGACAAGAGGTGGAACCAGGATTAGAATTGAGGTCCTTTGACTCCCAAGTTCATGCTCTTTCCACTAGGCATGCTGCTCCTTATCACACTGTTCCTGAGATGAGAGTAGAATAGGCAGGAATGAGAAGCAGCATGGCTTAGTCGAAAGAGTAAAGGCAAAGGAGTCAGGGGGCTGAAGGTTCTTTCCTGGCTCTGCCATTTGCCTGCTGTGTAACTTTAAGCAAGTCACTTAACTTCTCTGTGCTTCAATTTCCCAGCACTTAGAACAATGCTTGGCACATAGTAAGTGCGTAACAAATGCTATTATTATTATTATTATTATTATTGTTATTATTTTCTCTCCGGCAAAATGGGGTTTCAATACCTGTCCACCCTCCTACTTAGACTGTGAACCCCATGTGGGATCTGATTATCTTGTATCTACCCCAACACTTAGTACAGTGCTTGGCACATAGTAAGTTCTCACCACATTCCAAAATCATTATTATTATTATTATTATTCTAAGTAAATAGTCATTTTAAATTCCAGAGATTTGACTAGAGAAAGAGGAAGTAAATGTCTTCTACACAAATAATCTAGGAGAGATTTCATTATTGGGTTCATCTGGGGTTTTTTCCGCTATTGAACAATCAAAACCAAGATGAGAGATTGGAAAAGGAATGAGTAGTTCTTTAAATACTATTTTATTTCTCTTCAACTGTGATTAAGGCTTCTGCGGCTTTTGTTTCCAGTGTTCATCAACATTGTTATATCTATAACAATGGATGTTGGGGCTCCCTTCCTCTCAATCCTGAATTATTGCTTCCTATTATCTCATTAATTTTGCTCATTAACAGAGTAGCAAAACAAACAGAAAAACTAACAAGATACTTTCTGAATGGTGAACGGCATTCTTTCAAAAGTAAGTTTAAAAATGTAACTTGAGGCAAACAAAAGCAGTTCGTAATTAAAATTTCACATTACATAAATGATCCCTTGAAGACACATGAAAATGATCATGGTTTGGGAATAGCCATCCTTAGATGGTATTCCAGGTAATGACATCTCTGGGGATAATAATTACTGTGCTTGTAAAACATTCATAAAGAATAATAAATACTGAAACATTGTGTGCCAATCTCTTTTTTTGTCTCTAGCTTATACAATAAAAATGTTTATAATTCATCTTTCTTTATGACAGATAAGAGGATGTGTCCCAACCTCTTTCCTCTGAATGCCCTGTCAACACATTGGCCATATATTCCACTGAAGTGCAAGCTCCCTTAGGGCAGATATTAGGTCTCTTGACTTCACTGTACTGTACTCTCCCAAGTGCTTAGTACAGGGCTCTGCACACAGTTAGTGCTCAACAAATACCACTGATTGATTTAGCCAGATCATCCCAGATTTTTGTAGGCTGCCTCCGGCTGTTGGAGAAAAAAACCCAGATGTCTAGGAGTTGAGGCTTGCCTGGCTAAACTGATCATTCCCAGCTGTACTTCTATATTTTCATATATGTGAACTTCCATTACTGGTCTGAAGCATGTTTTTTTAACCCTCATGTTAAATCTATGTAACATCACTCTGATGCTTGGTTTGGATTTCAGTATGGGTGCCCAAATGCTTGGAAACAAATCTGGATGTGCATTTTGACAAAACTGTATTCTATTTTAATAGTGGAGCACTGTATTTTTAACCTGTAAATGTAATGCAGATGAGCATGTGCAAAATAAATTCTGCAACTGTGTCGGGCCACAATTTGAATTTTCACTTGGCTGGTGTTGACCGGGATGGTCCAGAAACTGAGGTCTCTGCCCCAGTATCTGGACAGACCTAATGAATGGAACGGTGAGCTGGGGGAATCAATAGGCAGTGGGGAGCTGGCAACTCAGATCGCTGGCTCTCACATCAATTCTGAGAACTTCCTGTTTCTCTATGGATCTAATTTATTCACGGCCCAGAAGGCAGAGGGCTGGGTGTGTTAGGACAGCAGCACATAGTACTAACAGGAGCTGAAAAGCTAGAGAAGCAACTCTTTTTACTTGTCCCAATCATGCCTGAATTAAACCACCAACTAAATCAATGGAATTTATTGAGTGCTAACTATGTGCAGAGCACTGTACTAAGCACTTGAGAGAGTACCATACAACTGAATCAACAGTATGTTAAAGTGTGCAAGATGTTACTGGAAGATATTGCCTTTATATCCACTCTTCATCTGTTCCCTTTTTGTAGATTCAAACATCCAATTTTATCATTCATTCATTCATTCGATCATTCAATTGTATTTATTGAGCGTTTACTGTGTGCAGAGCACTGTACTAAGCGTTTGGAAAGTACATTTCAGCAACAATGAGAGACAATCCCTGCCCACAACGGGCTCACAGTCTAAAAGGGTGGAGACATACATCAAAACAAGTAAACAGGCATCAATGTAAAGAAACAGAATTAGAAATATATATACTAATCAAAATAAGTAAACAGGCATTAATAGAAATCAATATAATTATAGATTTGTACATATATGCACAAGTGCTGTGGGGTGGGGAGGTAGAACAAAGGGAGGGAGTCAGGGCAGTGGGGGGAGGGGAGCTGAGGAAAAAGGAGGCCTAGTCCAGGAAGGCCTCCTGGAGGAGGTGAGCCTTCAGTAGGGCTTTGAAGTGTGATTGCTTCAGGGAAGGGGATGCTGGGATCTAGGAGCCTTTTCACGAGGGCCGAATAGGGCAGGATCTCTTGACAAACTTAGAAGAATGAGTTGCTCCAAGAGAATGAGATATGGCTTTGTCGGGCTTGCAATCCTGTTATTCCGGCCGAAAACTATTTCCCAAGTGTTGCTTGCTTTGGAGTGGGTACATGGTGTTGCATCCTCAGTCTAACGTGGTTCAGATTGAGCCGGTGGATTAGAAGCCTGGGAAATCTGTCACCAGGGCTAACTCATAACTCCATTTGAGATCCGTTGATTTCAGTCTCAGGAGAGACCCCCTCATTATTCATTCAATCGTATTTACTGAGCGCTTAATGTGTGCAAAGCTTATCCTGCTCTCCCCTATTTTGATGGGCTCAATTAAGTAGTAATAGCATTTATCAAGCTCTTACTGGATGCAGAGCACTGTACTAAGCACTCGGAAAAAATACACAAGTGAGAATTAGACACTGTCCTCGATCCACTTCCTATTTATTTTCCTTTCCAAATAAGCAGTTGCACTTGAAAATCACTCTGTGTACAGAAATTTAAGGAACCTAAAAGGAGGTCTCACATAAGGCAGTTTGAGGGGGAAAAAAATAAATCCTCAGTACATTTTAAACAAACAAGAGAGAATCATGGTGTAGCAAGGAGAAATTGTTTCTTGTGAGCAGCATGAATGTAATCAACAGCACTCCATTTTCTACAATGAAAGTAGTCTCTTAAGAATTCTCCATTTATATTATGGACTGCTCAATCCTGGCTGGTTTCCCTATGGGGAGATGATTAAGTATGTCAGCTTTAAAAGTGTTATTGCACAGGGTGCATCTTTTGCATTGAAATGACCTAACTGTATTTAATCACTTACTGTACTTCTGCAGTCATTTACTGTGTCTTTGGAGGTTGAAAAGAACAAATTGTATATAACTTTACCTCCATCTATGAATAAATATTGAAGATTCTCCATGGACATCATATGTTGTTTCTAACTTAATGATGATCTGTTGAAATGTGGTTGTAACTCAGTTTCCCTATGCCAACTGTGTTTTTATTGTTACTATGGTTCAAAAGCACTCAGCTCCTGAAACACAGTTCTTCACACACAAAAAAAATTCCTCTGGAAAAGTGTCATTTGCTAGTAATGTACATATTTTAGGTGACAGTGCAGTAGTTGAGATCATTGTAAAATGGACTTTTAAATCAGGAATTGGATTATTTGTAAGTGTCAAAACAGTCCTGAAAATAACCATTCCTCAGTTCCCTGTCACTGGACAAGCCCATACAGGGGAGCCATATGGATGACATTACTAAACAGGCACTAATATACAGTTTAATTTTAGACCAAATTGTCTCCTGATAAAACACAGTTTTTGTTTAATGATCTAATTATCTTGGAATAGGTCAGCCAATTAAATTGTCCCACATAGTGCACAGAGGGTGCCATGAAAAAAGGAGCTGAATGATGAATACACATCCATTTGGCTGCGAAAGATGGCCTATGACTATACAAGCAAAGTGAGTTATGTCTTTTTGACAGATTTGAATTACTAAGAAAACTGCCAAGGCATAATATTCAAAAGTGGCTGTAAGATTACATGCTGTCTTTGCCCGGCTCCCAGCCTGTTCCATGCACTCTGGGCCAGGGTTAAAAGTAGCTTCCGCATGCTCTAGGACTCACTCCTCCATCCCCACTGTGACTTGGAACCTTTGTGTATTCTGTTGTTTTAATGTTTCATCACGCTTGAAGTGTCTGTTTCCAATCCCTTCTCCCCACTTAAAACCCGTAAATTATGAGCCCCCCAAGGGACAGAAACCATGTCAAATGCCCACTTAGTACTGTGCTCTGCATCCAGTAAGTGCTTAATAAATGCTATTACTACTACTAGAGAATACCGAAGAGAGAATTCTCTATAAAAGTACTGTTTTAACTGTGATTTAGAGGCACTATTCCAAGGCAAATTTTACAAATCAATCAATCCATAGTTTTCCTGAACACCCACTATACAAAGCACTGGGTAGAGGACATTAGGGTTAGAAGACAGTGTCCATGCCTCTAATGAGTTTGCAACCTAGGGAGGGAGACTGAGACAAAATAAGTTACTGATAGGAGGAAGAAGAAAATGAAAAATTGGAAGCAGCATGGCCTAGTGGAAAGAGCCCAGGTCTGGGAGGACCTGAGTTCTAATTCCAGATCCTCCACTTGGCTGCTCTGTGACGTTGGGCAGGTCACTTAACTTCTCTGTGCCTCAGTTACTGCATCCATATAATGGGAATTAGGACTGTGAGCCCTATGTGGGTCAGGAATTGTGTCCAACTCTGTTATCTTGTATTTACCCCAGTGCCTGGAAGATAGTAAGAACTTAAAAAATACCATTAAAACAAATTTACAGCCACATTTAATATTAGCGCTATAAACTATTTGCATAAATGCTACAAGTGATTGTAAGTGCAATAGTGCGAAAGTAATGCAAAATTGCTGCAAAGACAGTTGAGATGACATTACCAGAGAAGACAAATTATTAGGGAAAGACCTACTAGAAGAGGTGGGACTCCAAAAGGGCTTTAAAAATGGGAAGCAGTGTGATCTGTTAACTGCCCTCTGACAATATCCTCTCCTGGTTCTCCTCCTCTATCTCTGGATGCTCATTCTCACTCTCTTTCACAGGCTCCTCCTCTGCCTCCCACCCCCTAAATATGGGAGTTCCTCAAGGCTCAGTTCTGGGTCTCCTTCTATTTTCTATCTACACCCACTCCCTTGGGGAACTCATTCACTCCCATGGCTTCAACCACAGTCTCTATGCAGATGAGTCCCAAATCTACATCTCCAGCCCTGATCACTTCCCTTCTCTGAAATCTCATTTCTGAAATCTCTGCCTTCAGGATATCTCTACAAGGATGCCCCACAGACACCTCGATCTTACTTCTCCTCATCTACCCACCCAAAGCCTCTCCTGACTTTCTTATCACTGTAAATGACACCACTACCCTCCCTGTCTCCCAAGTCCATAACCTTGACATTTTCCTGTACTCATCTCTCATTTGATCCACATATTCATTCTGACACTAAATCCTGTAAGATCTACCTTCATAACATCACTAAATTTGGCCCTTTCCTTGCCATCCAACCTACAACTTTGCTGATCCAAGCACTTTTCATATCCTACCCTGACTACTGCATTAGTATCCTCACTGACCTCCCTGCCTCCTGTCTTTCCCCACTCCAGGCTTTAATTTACTTTGCTGCTCAGATCATTCTTTGGAAAAAAAAATTCAGTCCACATTTCCTCAGTCCTCAAGAACCTCTGATAGTTGCCCACCTACCTCCCCATCAAACAGAAACTCTTTATCATTGGTTTTAAAAGACTCTATCATCTTGCCCCCTTCTCTCTTATCTAGCTGATTTTCTACTACAACCCAGCCCTCACACGTGGCTCCTCTAATGCCAACCTACTCACAATACCTCAATCTTGTCTAACTGGTAGCCAACCCCTCACCCACATCCTGCCTCTGAGCTGGAATGTCCTCCCCCTTTATATCCGACAGACGATCCCTTTCCCCACCTTTAAAGGTGTACTAAAATAACATCTCCTCCAAGACCCCTTCCCTGATTGGGACTTCATTTCCTTTTTTTTTCTTGCTTTTTTTAATGGTATTTCTTAAGCACTTACTATGTGCACTGTACTAAGCGCTGGGGTAGATACAAGCAAATTGGGTAGAACACAGTCCCTGACCCAAATGGGGTTCAGAGACTTAATCCCCAATTTAGATATGAGGAAACTAAGGTCCAGAGAATTTACATGACTCGCCCAAGGTCACCCGACAGACAAGTGGCGGAGTCAGGATTAGAACCCAGGTCTTTCTGACTCCCAGGCCCATGCTCTATCCACTAGGCAATGCTGCTTCTTCTCCCACTCCCTTCTGCATTGCCCTTGCACTTGGATTTGCACCTTTTATTCGCCCCATATAAGTTATGAACATATCTGTAATTCATTCGTTTACATTACTGTCTCCCCCTCTAGACAGTAAGCTCCTTGTTGGCAAGGGAATGTGTCTACCAACTCTGTTTCATTGTACTCCCCCAAGTGCTTAGTACAGTGTTCTGCACAGAGTAAATGCTCAATAAATGTAATTGCTTGATTGCATAATTAGAGATAGGGAGGATGGAGGTAATGTCATCTGTGAATTGAATCTTTTCTCCCACTGGTCTCCAGCTCACACTCTTCCCTTCCATTAAGTTCACCTTTTAACTATATCTTGCTCTCAAAATCACCTTCACAACATCATCAAGATCCGCCCTTTCCTCTCCATCCAAACTGCTACCTTGTTGGTGCAATCTCTCATATCCTGAATGGAATACTGCATCAGCCTCCTTTCTGATCTCCCATCTTCCTGTCTCTCCCCACTTCAGTCTATACTTCACTCTGCTGCCCAGATTATTTTTCTACAGAAATGCTCTGGGCATGTCATTCCCCTCCTCAACAATCTCCAGTGGTTCCTTATCAATCTTCGCATGAAGCAAAAACTCCTCACTCTTGGCTTCAAAGCTCTTCTTCACCTTGCCCCCTCCTACCTCACCTCCCTTCTCTTCTTCTACAGCCCAGCCCGCACACTCTGCTCCTCTGCCCCTAACCTCCTCACTGTGCCTCGTTCTCGCCTGCCCCTCCATCGACCCCTGACCCATGTCCTACTTCTGGCCTGGAATGCCCTACCTCCTCACATCCACCAAACTAGCTGTCTTCCCCTCTTCAAAGCCCTACTGAGAGCCCACCTCCTCCAGGAAGCCTTCCCAGACTGAAGTCCCCCCTTTTTCCTCTGCTCCTCCTCCCCTCCCTATCGCCCCTATTCCTACCCTCTGCTCTACTCCCTTCCCCTCCCCACAGCACTTGTGTATATATGCACATATTTATTACTCTATTTTATTATTGATGTGTATATATCTATAATTCTATTTATCTATTTTGATGGTATTGATGCCTGTCTACTTGTTTTGTTTTGTTGTCTGTCTCCCCCTTCTAGACTGTGAGCTCATTGTTAGGTAGGGATTGTCACTATCTGTTGCCAAATTGTACTTTCCAAGCACTTAGTAGAGTCCTCTGCACACAGTAAGCACTTAATAAATATGACTGAATGAGTGCATGAACTCTCCTAACTCTAACGCTTTGCTCACATTGCTACTGCAGTCTAGAACTCTCTCCCATCCTCCCCTCCCTGAAAATTCACCAGACCACAGTGTTTCCTAACTCCTAAGTGCTACTAAAATCTCACCTCCTCCAAGAAGCCTTCCCCAACTTAGTCTCAATATCCTAGTCACATCAACCTAATAGCTACTCTTAGCATTTACATATTTGATTCCTATATTTGGCATTTATTAGTATTATTATTAATTTTTTTGCTGTTTGTTAAGCAATTTCTCTATGTTAAGCATCTACTAAACCCTGAGGTAAATACAAGAAAATAAGATCAGACACAATCCCTGTCCAGCATGGGACTCACAGTCTAACAGGGAGGGAGAATAGGTACTTAAGGAAGCTGAGGCACAGAAAGATTAAATTAAGCTCAAGGTCACCCAGCAGGCAAATGGCAGACTGCCTCTGACTCCCAGGCCCACAGTCTTACCATTAGGCATATACATATGTATATTTGTATATTCAATTAATTATTCAGCTATTTCATCCTGACATATTGTTATTATTATCATTATTATGGCATTTGTTAAGTACTTATTATGTGTTAAGCACTGTTGCAAGCACTAGGGTAGGTATTAGTCGTGGCTCAGTGGAAAAGAGCACGGGCTTTGGAGTCAGAGGTCATGGGTTCGAATCCCACCTCGGCCACTTGTCAGCTGTGTGACTTTGGGCAAGTCACTTAACTTCTCGGTGCCTCAGTTACCTCATCTGTAAAATGGGGATTAAGACTGTGAGCCCCACGTGGGACAACCTGATTCCCCTGTGTCTACCCCAGCGCTTAGAACAGTGCTCTGCACATAGTAAGCGCTTAACAAATACCAACATTATTATTATTATTAGTTAAAAAGTTTGGACGCAGTCTCTGACCCATATGGGGTTCACAGTCTAAGTAGGAGAGAGAACAGGTATTCAATCTCCTTTTTACAGAGGAGGAAACTGAGATTGAGAGAAGTCAAATAACTTGCCCAGACTCACTCAGCAAGGAATTAGCAGAACCAGGATTAGAACCCAGGTCCTTTGACTTCCAGACTCGTGCCCTTTCCACTAGGTCACAGTGTTTCTCTACTACTACTCCCTGATACATCCTTGTTCTTCCTCCTGCTTCCACTATTTGTAAGTAATTTTTGTCATACTCCCTTAGACTGTGGTTTCCTTGAGGACAGAGAACTTGAGTCTTGCTTCTTTTGTACTCTTTCAAGCTTGTACAATACTGCTTTGTAAGTCAAACGGTGCTCAGTAAATACCACCAAGTGATGGTACTTCTTCCCACCTATTCACTCATTTCACTCTGCAGCCCGGTGGGTACATGACTTACTCAGATGAGCATGGCACTGTGAAAATTGCAAGCACTACAATAAATTCCTTCTCACAGGTCTCAGAACTGCAGCTCATTCATCATCTTCAACAGGATACTCCATCACATTCAGATACATTTACATATACATTTACTGTTTATATTTTCATTATTTAATCTTTTTTTCATTGCACTATTAGTCTTTGATATATATTCTTTAAATCCTCTCCCACTTGGCTTGTGAGCCTCTGGTGGTCCTGAGACTGTCTCATAAGATGTCTTGCATTTTCTCTCTAGCAGTTACTACATGGTTTTGCAGAGGGTAAGTTCTTAATAAATGCTTCTAATACTAATAATAATTCCAAAAACCAACTTCCTGAAAAATGGAATTATAAGATAGAGAGGGATAGACTCAAAGAACATAAAAAAATTAAGATAGACAATATTGTCTATCTTAAAGACAAGAACAGGAGAAGCAGTGTGGCCAAGACAAACATTGTGGCCTAGTGAATGGACCATGGGTCTGAAAGTCAGAAGGACTTGGGTTTTAAGCATGGCTGTGCAGCTTGTCTGCTGTGTGACCTTGGGCAAGTCACTTCACTTCTCTGTACCTCAGTTACCTCATCTGTAAAATGGTAATTAAGACTGTGCACCCCCTTAGGGACATCGACTTTATCCAACCCAATTAGCTTGCATCTACCTCAGCATTTAGTACAGTGCTTGGCACATAGTAAACACTTAACAAATACCATTTAAAAAAAAATTAATATGTAAAAATATATATACAATTACAGGTCCTACATTTCAACAGCACACGACATCAGTGTTTGGCATTTATATATCTGAAAATCGACTATTCAAGAGAGCAGAAATGGTATGTTATTTTTAAAAATCTTAAAATGAATTTTAGGGGGAAAAGTCATGATAGCATTTGTATTGAACATTCTCCTATTCTGAAAAAGCTCTAACTTTGTTTCCACATAGAATTGCCCCAGTAGGTAGATCAAGTACTCTTTTATTTCCACAGTGACAAGCAGAGTCCCAAAGAGAACCTAGCAATATAATCCTCTCAGAATCTAGGCTAAAAAAAATGGAATTTCCCACTGCAATTATCTCAAGTGTCTCTGGGCAAGACGAATAAATTAGATATATAATCCATATTGCACCTCAAGAACTGTGAGTCATTTCCCAGTTTAAAAAAAGCTGAAAAAAAAACCTGTCATTTAGCACAGACTGAAAAAGCAAGCAGTTTTTTTATAACTGTGTGGGTGGTGAGAAGAGGAATCACTCTGGAGAAAGTTGTTGATTTTATATTAGATGCATGGCATTCAAATATCAATTATGAAAAGGGGAGTTGGTGCCCGAGGTGGTCAAATAATTTTTTTTCTTTTCAGGTCCAACTGCCTCAGTGCTTTTAATGCTCTTACACACTTTGCCCTCGGTCATATCCCTAGGTTAGACTGCACTAGGCTTTGTTGGATTCATGCCCATGCAATTTCTCCAAGACTTTCCACCTCCAAACCAAGCTGCTTTCCTTTTTTTTTTTTGTATGGCATTTGTTAAGCTCTTACTACATGTCAAGCACTGTACTAAGTAATGGGGTGGATTCAAGCTAATGAGGTTGGACACATCCCCTGTCCCATGTGGCAACTCACAATCTTAATCCCCATTTTTCAGATGTGGTAAATGAGGCACAAAGAAGTTGAGTGACTTGCCCAAGGTCATAGAGCGGACAAGTGGCAGGGTTCACATTAGAGCCCAGGTCCTTCTGATCCCAGTCCTTTTCCTTAGAACTCAACTTCTTTTTAATGAATCAATCCTCCACCTCTGAAAACCACTTTTTCCTTTTTCCCTTTAAAATAACCTGGGTTCCACAAAAACGACTGTCCTGCTCCCAAAAAATACTTTATTCCTTCAACTGGGATTTCTCCATCTGCCAATTTATAGAAAGCCAATTTGGAGAAGCAGGGTGCAGTTTAAAGTTATGATGGTTAATTTGGAGGGGCAAAGTTTAGTTTGGCAAACCTTGCTTGAGGTACAGACCAATCAGGAAGAACACACCAAAACAAAGGATCATTTTCTAGTATAAGAGAGAACAAGAGAGCTCCCATACATTTTTGTAGGAGAGGCTGATTCCGTCAACATTAAGAAACTGTGGTTTGCACCCATATGCATGGTCTGGTGGTATTGCATGGTCTGGTGGTACTATAAATTTCTTTCTGGCTATTTATGCCACTTATTTCAGCAGTAAAATTGAAGCCTCCAGACACGATCCCCCTAAAATCTCCCCTGTACCTCTCCAACACTCATCCTCCTCCTGCCCCCTCCAGCTCTCCCTTCTTTCCCAGCAATATCTTAAGAGGAGATCTCCTGTCTCCACTTAAAATCCCCCCACCTCAACTTGTACCTTTGATTCCATCCCTTAACACCTTATTAAAATTCTTGCCTCCTCCTTTCTCCCCTATCTAACCCCCATCTTTAACTGCTCACTTTCCAATGTCTCCTTCCCCACTGCTTTCAAACATGCCCATGTATCCCACCCCCAAAAAAACCCTCCTTTGACCCCACACCTCTTTCCAGTTATCACCCCTATCTCCCTCCTACCATTCCATTCAAAACTCCTTGAGTGAGTTGTTTACACCTGCTACCTCCACTTCTCTCTTTGACCCCTCTACCCCATGGAAACTGCCCCTTTAAGGTCCTAATGATGGAAGCAGCGTGGCTCAGTGGAAAGAGCCTGGGCTTCGGAGTCAGAGGTCATGAGTTCAACTCCCGGCTCTGCCACTTGTCAGCTGTGTGATTGTGGGCAAGTCACTTAACTTCTCTGTGCCTCAGTTACCTCATCTGTAAAGTGGGGATTAACTGTGAGCCTCACGTGGGACAACCTGATTACCCTGTATCTCCCCCAGCGCTTAGAACAGTGCTTTGCACATAGTAAGCGCTTAACAAATACCAACATTATTATTATTATTAATCATCCTCTACTTTTCTGCTGCCTTTGACACTGTGAACAATCCCTTTCTCCTGGAAACACTATCTAACCTTTGTTTCACTGACACTCTCCTCTCCTGATGCTCCTCATCTCTCCAGCCACTCATCCTCAGTCTCTTTCATAGATTCCTCTTCTGCCTCCCAAGCCCTAGTGGTGGGAGTCTCTCACAGTTCAGTTCTGGGCCCCCTTCTAGTCAACATCAAAACCCACTCCTTTGGAGAACTCATTAGCTCACATGGCTCCAACCACCATCTTTATGCAGATGAGTCCCAAATCTACATCTCTACCCCTAACCTCTCTCCTCTGCAGTCTCACATTTCCTCCTGCCTTCAGGACATTTCTACCTGGATGTCCCACTGATGCCTCAAACTTAACATGTCTGAAACAGAACTCATCATTTTTCCACCCAAAGCCCATCCTGCCTGAGACTTTCCCATAACCGTACACAACAACATTAGCCTTCCTGTCTCACCTTGGCATTATCCTCAAGTGACTGATCTCTCTCATTCAACCCACTTATTCAGTCTGTCACCAAACATCACTAGAATTCTGTCACCAAACATCACTAAAATCCACCACTTCCTCTCCATTGAGAAGCAGCATGGACTAGTACAAAGATCATGGGCCTGGGAGTCAGAGGACCTGGATTCTAATCCCAACTCCAAGACTTTACCTCACTAGTCTCCTACTACAACCCAGCCCTAACACTTCACGATTCTAACGCCAATGTACTCACTATACCTCAATCTTTTCAAACTCACCTCCCACCCCTTGTCAAATCCTCCCTCTGTCCTGACACTCCCCCTTCACATCTGACAGACCACCATTCTTGCCACCTTTCAAAGTCTTCTTAAATTCACACCTCCATCAATAGGCCTTCCATGACTAAGCCTTCATTTCCCCTATCTACCCTCTCCTCTGCGTTTCTTAGGCACTTGGGTATGTACTCTGTAAGCACTTTGAACTCACCCCAGCCTGATACTCATACTTATCTATATATCCTTTGACATCTCTGTAGTTTATTTAAATGTCTATCTTCTCCTTTAGACTGTAAACTCCTGTGGGCAAGAATCGTGTCTATCAACTCGATTGTATTGTACTCTCCCAAGTACTTAGCACAGTGCTCTGCATATAGTAAGTATTCAGTAAATACCACTGATTGATTGAAGGGTGCCAAGTTCAGAGCAAGTTCACTGCCACTCCGGCTTTTGATCTGGGGTCAAAAATTGTCCTCCTCTCCTGTGTGCTGCTATTTCTCCATGTGCTTGGAATGGGAAGACTGATGAGGAAGGCTAAAGGGGCTGGTATTGTTAGCCTAGAGAGACAGGTGATTGCATAGCTGACTTACTTCTGCTGGAAGTAAAATTATTGTGTTGTCCCATGCTGTGGTCTTGACTTGTGACCATGGAACACCTAACTCAGGCCTTCTCTTCCAATGTTACGCACACCCTCTTTCCCCTTTTTAAAAATTTCTCCTGTCTTCCCTGTCTGTGGAAATTTGAGATTTCTTTTCCCATTTTACCCCAGCTCCTATGTGCCAGCAAGGGATGACATGACAATTTTGCTTCTATTAGAAGGCCAAGCTGACATGAAACCTCTTAGAGAAGAGAATCTTATGGGCTGACTGCTTACCACATTCAAGTCTAATAATAATAACTGTGGCATTAGTTAAGTGCATTCTGTAGGCCAAGCACTATGCCAAATACTGAGGTAGATTCAGTACAATCAGATTGGACATTCGCTGTCCTGCAAGGGGTTCCCTGTGTAAGGGGGAGGGAGAATAGGTATTGAATTCCATTTTTCAGATGAGGGAACTGAGGCACAGAAAAGTTAAGTGACTTACCCAAGGTCACACAGCAGGAACATTGCCGAGCCAGGATTAGAATAATTGCAGTATTTCTTAAGGGCTTACTATGTGTCAAGCACTGTATTCATTCAATGGTATTTATTCAATAGTATTTATTGAGTGCTTACTATGTGCAGAGCACTGTACTAAGCGCTTGGAATGAACAAGTTGGCAACAGATAGAGACAATCCCTGCCATTTGACGGGCTTACAGTCTAATCGGGGGAGACGGACAGACAAGAACAATGGCAATAAATAGAGTCAAGGGGAAGAACATCTCGTAAAAACAATGGCAACTAAATAGAATCAAGGCGATGTACATTTCATTAACAAATTAAATAGGGTAATGGAAATATATACAGTTGAGCGGATGAGTACAGTGCTGAGGGGATGGGAAGGGAGAGGGGGAGGAGCAGAGGGAAAGGGGGAAAAGAGGGTTTAGCTGTGGAGAGGTGAAGAGGGGGGTAGAGGGAGCAGAGGGAAAAGGGGAGCTCAGTCTGTGAAGGCCTCTTGGAGGAGGTGAGCTTTAAGTAGGGTTTTGAAGAGGGGAAGAGAATCAGTTTGGCGGAGGTGAGGAGGGAGGGCATTCCAGGACCGCAGGAGGACGTGGCCCGGGGGTCGACGGCGGGATAGGCGAGACCGAAGGACGGTGAGGAGGTGGGCGGCAGAGGAGCGGAGCGTGTGGGGTGGGCGGTAGAAAGAGAGAAGGGAGGAGAGGTAGGAAGGGGCAAGGTGATGTAGAGCCTTGAAGCCTAGAGTGAGGAGTTTTTGTTTGGAGCGGAGGTTGATAGGCAACCACTGGAGGTGTTTAAGAAGGGGAGTGACATGCCCAGATCGTTTCTGCAGGAAGATGAGCCGGGCAGCGGAGTGAAGAATAGACTGGAGCGGGGTGAGAGAGGAGGAAGGGAGGTCAGAGAGAAGGCTGACACAGTAGTCTAGCCGGGATATAACGAGAGCCCGTAGCAGTAAGGTAGCCGTTTGGGTGGAGAGGAAAGGGCGGATCTTGGCGATATTGTAAAGTGTTGGAATAGATACAAGATGATCAAGTGCTATATGGGGCACACAGTCTAAGTAGGAGGAAGAAAATGTATTGTGTTCCCATTCTGCAGATGAGGGAACTAAGGCACAGAAAATATAAGTGACTTGCCAAAAGTCACCCAGCAGATAAGCAGTGGAACCAGGATTAGAACCCAGGTCCTCTGACTCCCAGTCCTGTGCTCTTCCCCCTAAATCATGGTGTTTCAAGTCTGAGCATATTTTATGAAGAAGGTGCTGACCAGCTGCTTTCCACATCCACTCAAGCTCAAACAAGAGGAAATGTGCTTCAGTTAAAACGGACCTTCAATTACACAAGATGTCTAAAGGTGGCAGGGGATGAGCTGGTGACCATGATATATTTTGGTTCCAGTGATCTAGTGGAGAATAGAAGGGTGGCCTAGAGAAAAGAGCACAGGAATGGGAGTCAGAGAACTGGGTTCTAATCCCAGCTGTGCCATATACTTGCTGTGTAACCTTGGGCAAGTCACTTAACTTCTCTGTGCCTGAGTTCCCTCATCTGCAAAATGGGAACTCAATACCTGTTATCCCTCCTACTTAAAATGTGAACCCTATGTGGAAGCCGATTATCTTGTATCTACCCCCAGGGCTTAGTACAGAGCTTGGCACATAGTAAGTGCTTAACAAATACCACAAATCCTAGAAATTGAGGCCCAGAACCTCTATGGCATCCATGAAGGCATCTTAATGGAAAAACTTCAATGAAAACAGGAGGGATTTAAGTTGGATTTAATAATAATTATTGTGGTATTTGTTAAACACTTACTCTGTGCCAGGCACTGTACTAAGTACTGGGGTAGATACAAGAAAATCGGGTTGGATGCAGTCTCTGTCCCACATGGGGGGGGGTCGCAGTCTTATTTCCCATTTTACAGGTGAGGTAACTGAGGCACAGAGAACTTAAGTGACAGAGAAGCAGCGTGGCTCAGTGGAAAGAGCCTGGGCTTGAGAGTCAGAGTTCATGGGTTCGAATCCCGGCTCTGCCACTTGTGAGCTGTGTGACTGTGGGCAAGTCACTTCACTTCTCTGTGCCTCAGTTCCCTCATCTGTAAAATGGGGATTAACTGTGAGCCTCACATGGGACAACCTGATGACTCTGTATCTCCCCCAGTGCTTAGAACAGTGCTCTGCACATAGTAAGCGCTTAACAAATACCAACATTATTATTATTACTTGCCCAAAGTCACACAACAGACAAGTGGTGGATCCGGAATTAAAACCCAGGTCCTTCTGACTCTCAGGCCTGTACTCTAGGCCATGCTGCATCTCTATGAGAGTGGCCTTTATAAAACACTGGACTGGGTTAGCTAGAGAGATTGTAGAGTCTCCATCCCTGAAAAGGAAGAAGAGGAAGGGTACAGTAACAACCCCAGGCCACACTGAGTCTGGGTGTTCCCAATGGTCCCGGGTTCTTGATCCAACCCCAACTACCCAGGGGGCTCCACTGCCCAACCTGCCCATTCATTCCTCGAACCATGTCTACTGTGCTCTTGCCCAAAGTAGGCGCACGATACAGCACACTGTTTTGCTGGCCCTGTGTATATGTCACTACAAGCCCACAACACACTCTCTCAGATGTTCACCTTTTGGCAAGGTGAACACTTGCCCTGACCTATAGATTAACCTTGGAGTTGGGGCAGATGTGCTGACTTATTTTGGTCTACGATGAAAAGAACTGCCTCAACGATGCCCAAAGACACACCCTAGCCTCCTAGTCTTTTCCCTGGACTCTTACCACTCCGGGACTGACATGATTCCCACCAAGACCTGGTTGTGTCTGGTCCTTGAATTTATCCCAGCTGCCGCCCATTTCAGCTCAGAATCCTGTGCATCATCCCGGAAGAGGTCCTGACCAGGAGCAGCTAAGTAGTGGAACTACTGCATAGTTTTTACATTGTGAGAGCTCTCCAAGAGACAGGGAATACATCTATTTTACACTTGTGTATATGTTCCAAATGCTTAGTACAGTGCTCTGCACACAGTAAGTGCTTAATAAATGCTATTACTACTCTTCTCGGGACACCCCAGCCCTAACAGTGGCCTTGCAAGCCTGGGCTTCAAGCAGTGCACAGGTAGGACTGACCCCTCCAGAGCATTTGCCAAAGGCTCAACGAAGCAATCTGAACAAACGGCCCAGTTTAAAGTTGGTTTAAAAAGTAATGTGATGCAACCTTATTTGAATATCCTTCCACGCTATCTTTTATCAAAAAAGGCATCTAAAGATGAACATTAAACTGAATAAAAAATCAGAACTGTGCTACTGTGGCTCATAATGCATTTTTAAACCAGGCTGTTGAGGAAGGAACAGAGAACTAGTTCACTCGCATGCCCATCCATTCTTTCAGCTGAGTGAAACCTTCATCTTTCAACTTGCCTAGAGGTTCCACATTTGAATATCAGAAAAGAAGCAAATTAAAACCAATATGCGGCCCCTCTAGAGAATCCTCCTATAGCTCTTTGTAGCTCTGCTTCCTGCTACTTGCCAGATCAAGCCATAGGCATATTGCTTGCCCACTCTGTAGCTCATCATTTCAATCTAGATCACTGAAATGATGTTTCTCCTCACCACCAGAGTTCTTATGAAAACTAAGGCATTCCTTGGTGAACACTAGGAGTATCTCAGCAGAAAGATGCTTCATACTAAGTACTGTAAATCATGCCAAACCGACACACATACCTGTTGGGATAGGCCTCTCTGTATCTGTCTGTCTCTCTCTCCCTCCCCCTCTTCTTTTCCCTCCAGCTTCATATAGGACAGACCATGGCCCTCCCCACCTTCAAAGCCTCGTTAAAATCACATCTCCTTCCAAGAGGCCTTCTGTAACCCCCTGTATCCTCTAAGCACTTGATACTCACCCCACCCTCAGCCCTACAGCACTATACAAGTATCCATAATTTATTTATATTAATGCCTGTCTCCCCCTGTGGAGTCTAAACTCCCTGTGGGCAAAGAACATGTCAACTAACTCTGTTGTATTGTACTCTCTCAAGTGTTTAGTACAGAGCTCTGCTCACAGTAAGTGCTAAATAAATATCTTTGATTGATTCTCTCTCTCTCCCCCTTTACCCTCACCCCTTTTACTTTATCTTCTCTCTTCTCTCTCTTTGTGTGTCTGTGTTTCGTAGCAACCTTGTATTTACTGCAAGCATATGCTTGGCTCCTCTTAACCTATTAGTGAGGAGCCTAGCAAAATGAAACGTGGTGAAGAAAGGTGGGGAAAAGTTCACACCTGGAGAGTTTCCAGTATTCTACCAGTCTCAGCTATGGGAGGGAGAGTCAAGCAGAGGCCTACCCATTCCATTCCTAGCTCGGGCAGTGGCTAAGGAGTGGAAGGCAATCTGTTACAAGTCAAAACTCACCCATGCTGGAAAGCAGTGGCACGGGAGAGAGTCGGGGGAGGAGACTCGAGTTTACTGTGCGGAAGGCGGCAATGGTAAACCAATTCTGTGTTTTTACCAAGAAAACTCTATGGACACACTACAACAACGATTGCAGATAGAGAGTGAGGCGTTCTGGGAGAGACATGTCCATGGTGTCTCTACGGGTTGGAAATGACTCAACGGCATAAGACAAGTAGATACAGGAGACCAACTATCCAAGCTTGCAAAGTCCAAGGTCTGAGGTAGCTGGAGTAACACAGTATTAACTACTCTGATTTTGAATATCCAATTAATAGGTAGATATTCTGAACTAACTTGGAAGTTTCACCCTTTGAGTCTTATTTGTTTCTGATGCTTCATTATATCAGTCCAGCATGTTACCCTCCAAATCTCCAAAGCATCTCTCTATCTCTTTTAGGGGAACCACGATATTTTTAAAGAAAGATATTTGTTAAGTGCTTACCATGTGCTAGGCACTGCACTAAGCAATGTGGTAGATACAAGCTAATCAGGTTGGTAACTATCCATGTCCCACATGGGGCTCACAGTCTTAATCCCCATTTTACAGCTGAGGTAACTGAGACACAGAATTTAAATAACTTGCTCAAGGTCACAGCAGACAAGTGGCAGAGGCAGAAATAGAAGCCAGGTCCTGCTGACTTCCAAGTCCATGCTCTATCCATGCTGTTTCTCACTAGGTAATCTACTAAAGAGAGCATGAGTCCAAGAGTCAGGAGAGTGGACATCTAATTCTATCTTGGAGTAGATCCCAGTCAGACCATGGGATTGCTAGGAGACCTCAGCCAAGTCACTTAACTTCCCTGAACCTCATTTTCCACACCTGAAAAATGAGAGTAATAATGCCAGCCTCTCTATACCTCACAGGAATGTGAAGATAAAATGAGAGATTGAACATGGAAGTGCTTCGGAAAAATACAAGTACAGTAAAAATTCAAGGTCTTATTATTATCCCAAATCTCCAGCTAGTAGTTTACATATTCATATGTGTTTTATTTTAAGATTATTTTCTTACCTCACTTCATATATTCAGTCAAATGGTTTGGGGACTAAGTTACAAAAAAAGTTAATCCAAAAATGTCATTTTAAAGCCAATAGTTTTGCTTCCTCCAGCACCAGAACTTTAGCCAGTGCTACTAACAAGAAGGAAAATCAATGGACAAAAAAACTATCTTTAAATTTCAGTTACCAAATGTGACACAAATATTGACCAATTCAAATTCTTTGGTTTCATAGAACACAAACACTTCATCTGCTGGAACTGACGCTCTTTTATTGATCTTCTTGTTGCATTTTGAAGAATTTCCATGGAAACTAGAAAGGTTCCCTGAACATGCTGAAACATCCTTACTTCCTGGTATTACCTTAAGGTGCAATTTGCCCTTTTCTTTTTCCACCTCTACTGAAGGGGATAAAAATGATGATATAGCAAAAAAGGGAGGGTGAGGAAAACAAAGGCTAAGTGAAAAACTGGATACTCAGCTCTGTGACTAATTAAGAAATCAGAAGGCCCAAAGCTAAGAAAAACAGTCCCTTCTGGGCCCATCCCTGGCAGACAACCTGAACACTTTTCATTTGCTAGGATTTCAAAACCGCTATTTATCCACTCTTCTCACATCCTACCCAAATCTTCTATTTGTTACCACCTCTCCCAAGAAGCAGAGTGGCCTAGTGGATAGAGTACAGGCCAGGGAGTCAGAAGGATCTGGGTCTAATGCCGGCTCTACCACTTGTCTGCCTTGTGATCTTAGGTGAGTCACTTTGCTTCTCTGTGCTTCAGTTACCTCATGTGTAAAACTGGAATTAAGGCTGTGAGCCCCATGTGGGACATGGATTGTGTCCAACCTGATTTGCCTGCATCTACCCAAGCACTTAGTACAGTTCCTAACAATATCACCAAGATCCGCCCTTTCTTCTCCATCCAAACTGCTATCGTGCTGGTACAAGCTCTCATAATATCCCAACTGGATTACTGTGTAAGCTTACTCTCTGATCTCAGCGTGGCTCACTGGAAAGAGCACGGGCTTTGGAGTCAGAGGTCATGGGTTCGAACCCCGGCTCTACCACTTGTCAGCTGTGTGACTTTGGGCAAGTCACTTAACTTCTCGGTGCCTCAGTTACCTCATCTGTAAAATGGGGATTAAGACTGTGAGCCCCACGTGGGACAACCTGATTCCCCTGTGTCTACCCCAGCGCTTAGAACAGTGCTCGGCACATAGTAAGCGCTTAACAAATACCAACATTATTATCCTCCTGTCTCTCCCCATTCCAGCCTATTCTTCATTCTACTACCCAGATCATCTTCCTAAAGAAATGCTCTGGGCATGTCACTCACCTCCTCAAAAATCTCCAGTGGTTGCCTATTAACCTCCGCAAGAAACAAAAACTCCTCACTCTTGGCTTCAAAGCTCTCCCTCACCTTGATCCCTCCTACCTCACCTCCCTTCTGTCTTTCTACTGCCCACCCTGTACACTCTGCTCCTCTGCCGCTCACCTCCTCACTGTCTCCCATTCACGCTTATCCCGCCCTTCCCCTCTTCAAAGCCCTACTCAGAGCTCACCTCCTCCAGGAGGCCTTCCCAGACTGAGCCCCCCTTTCCCTCTGCTCCTCCTCCCCCTCCCCCATCCTCTGCTCTTCCCCCTTCCCCTCCCCTCAGCACTGTGATCATTTGTATATATTATTTATTACCCTATTTATTTCATTAATGAGGTACATATCTCCTGATTCTACTTATCTTGATGATGTTGTCTTGTTTTGTTTTGTTCTGTTTTGCTTTGCTGTCTGTCTCCCCCATTTAGACTGTGAGCTCGTTACTGGGCAGGGATTGTCTCTCTGTTGCCGAATTGTACATTCCAAGTGCTTAGTACAGTGCTCTGCACATAGTAAGTGCTCAATAAATATTACTGAATGAATGAAAGCTCCGGGCACATCATAAGTGCTTAAATAATACCTTAAAAAAATCTCTCCATACAGTTCTCTGCTTTCGGTAGGTGTTCAATAAGTACTCATAACTGATTGATTTGTCTCAGAGGACCTCCCTTTAAGTAGCCCACTAACAATATACCTCCAGAAACAATCATCTATGGAGGAGATTGGGGAATTTGGAGTTTGTGTCCCAAATACAGTATACTATTCAAGGAAACAGAAGGTACCTGGGTATGTATCTAATCTAACAAACTTGGCTGAGTTTAGAAGCATACCCTAAAACTTTCCAAAGGCTCTTAAAATTGAAGTTTATTATTGTGGTATTAAAATAAGAAGAGTCTTCTTAGAGACAGGTTTTTTTTGGTCTGTGGATGCTTGATGGTGAGTAGCCAGAAGAGACATCCAAAAGTAGTGATTTATCATCTTCAAAACCCCTTCCAGAGAGTATCTTCTAGTTTCATGTTATTTTGTAACTTGTCTAACAATGCATAATGAGAAATCATTCAGCTAAAGACTGGGATTATATTGTCCATATAATCGGGAAAATGGGCAGCAAATGGAATTCACTAGAGAGAACTCTCCACTAATGATCTTTGGAGAAGGAAGAATAAAAAGGTCAGCACCATCTAAATTAAAGGTTTTGTCACCTAGTAACCAAGAAAAGAGATCAGACAGTTGGTGGAGACAACTACTTCAAGCCTCTAGGTAAATGTATAGGTAGCAAAAAGAAAGACAATATAGAAGTAGTAAAATGGTTCTGAGTTGTAAATACCGGAGCTGCACAAGTGAAGAGGTTAGCAATTGCCCTAGAGTTTGGAAGGAATTGTTCACCGGCTCTCCTTAGGAGGATATAATTGCTTGGGAAAGGACAAGGGAAAAGCAATCAAAAGTGGATTAAAAGTATAAAATAGAAATATGAAGAGAGACTAATGTTTTTGAAGTCTACACTGCATATGAATGTTTACCATATAATTGTTGTATGGTGAACTGTAAAGGCAAAATTAGAAAGAGAGTGAACAGAAGAAATGCTTTGAAAGCCTCGAGTGAAGGGCATAGTCAAAGATGGTTGAGATACAGTAATAGCAGAAGACAGATCAGCCTGGGGAACAGCAAATCAATTGATGGCATTCATTGAGCGCTTACTGTGTGCAGAGCACTGTACTAAGCACTTGGGAGAGTATGATATAACAGTTGGTAGTCCATTCCAAGTTCACAACGAGCTTACAGTCTAGAGGGGGGAAACAAATGCAACAGGGCAGCAAGGAGCAATCTTTACATTCATGTGATGTGGAAGGGTCTGTCAGTCCCTCATTAGTCTCATCAGCCACACTCACATTCAATGATAATTTCCCCTCTACCATTATCCTAGCTCATCTGAACCTGCCACATTTGCACATTACTACAGCCATCTGAGGGGCCAAGTGTTTTACTAACCATCCGACCTCTTCCTCAATACACAGAGGAAATAATAATAATAATTATGGTATTTGGTAAGTGTTTACTATGTGCCAAGCATTGTTCTAAGCGCCGTGGTAGATACAAGGAAAGCAGGTTGTCCCACGTGGGGCTCACAGTCTTTATCCCCATTTCACAGATGAGGTAACTGAGGTAAGTGACTTGCCCACCATCACACAGCAGACAAGTGGTGGAGGTGGGATTAGAACTCATTACCTCTGACCCCCAAGCCTGGGCTCTTTCCACCATAGCAGCATAGCATAGCAGCATAGCAGCATAGTCATCCTGGTTAAACAACCAGGCCTTTTCATTTTTTATGCTATCTGTTAAGCACCTAATATGTGCCAGGCACTGTACTAAGCACTTAGGAGAGTATGATATAACAGAGTTATATCAGTTATAGCTAACTGGGGTAGATCTAAGCTAATCGGACTGAACACAGTTTCCATCCCTTCTGGGGCTCACAGTCTTAATCCCCATTTTACAGATGAGGTAAGTGAGGCACAGAGAAATGAAGTGACTCGCCCAAGGGCACACAGCAGACAGATTAGAACTCGGGTCCTTTTGACTCCCAGGTCCATGATCTATCCACTAAGCCATGCCATTTCTTGCCAGCAAGATTCTACCTAAAATCCTTCTGGACAGCCTACTGCAGAACAGTCAACCTGCAGAAAGGCGTGGCTCAGTGGAAAGAGCCCGGGCTTGAGAGTCAGAGGTCATGGGTTTGAATGCCAGCTCTGCTGCTTGGCAGCTGTGTGACTGTGGGCAATTCACTTCACTTCTCTGTGCCTCAGTTACCTCATCTGTAAAATGGGGATGAAGACTGTGAGCCTCACGTGGGACAACCTGATTATCCTGTATACCCCAGCACTTAGAACAGTTCTCTGCACATAGTAAGCACTTAACAAATACCAACATTATTATTATTATTATTATACCTCCCTGAAAGAGAAAAATCAAAGGGAAGTTTTTGAGAAGACAACAGACAATCAGCAGTGCTTTGAAAATATTTTCCCCCAGTTGAATTGTAAGATTCTTGAGGGCAGGGACTTATTATCTTTGTTCTGTTGTTCTGCTTAGAACAGTGCCTGGCTCTCAGTGAATTAATGAGTGTATGCACCTATTAACCATGTTGGAGTGGGAATAGGTGGAAGACATCAGGGCCATGTAATGGATACAAGAATACCTAGGTCCCCTCCTGTAGAGAATCCCCACAGAAAACGGATTTTATTTCTTTGTGTTTCCTTCATCCCCTGCCCCATCCACAGACCTGCAGATAGGCTGTCTCCAGGAGTACGCAGACTTCCATTTTAAGCCACTTCTCTAATTCCTGACCACCCTTTAGTCTTCCATTTTTGGGTTTGGGGATGATCCCTTTTCTTGCTCAGTGGCATCATGGGAAACTACATTTTCGATCATAAACTCTGAAAGAATAATTTCTTAAAAGTGGCCTAGTGGAAAGGGCATGGTCTTAGTCATTCATTCATTCATTCATTCATATTTATCAAGCACTTACTGTGTGCAGAGCACTACACTGAGTGCTTGGGAAAGTACAATGTAACAATAAGCAGACACATTCCCTGCCCACAATGAGCTTATAGTCTAGCGGGGGAAACAGACATTAATAAAAATAAAAATAAATAAATTACAGATATCAGTCAGGAGACATGGGCTCTATTCCTAGCTCTGTCATTGGCCTGCTACATAATCTTGGATGATTCACTTAACCTCTGTATGTGTGTTTCCTCATCTGTAAAATGAGTATAAGATACCTGCTTGTGAGCCCCGTGTGGGATAGGGACCATGTCTGATCTGATTATCTATCCTAATACTATGTGCAGTGCTTAATATTTATTTAATACCATCATTATTATTATTACTTCAAAGGGAAACTTAGTGTGATTCTTCAGCAATTAGCAGTAAGGCTACCATGTGAACCAGGTCTAGTTTCTCCAGTTGCCAAGCTTAAATTGTTTGGTGACAAAAATTTAAGAAAATGGATTGAGATACTCATATTTCTAGGACCTGTGCCTATGGGCAGCATATGGATCGAATGGCCTTTTATGGATTTCTATTACCAAACATGTCACACACAATTGATATTAACTACAATTATTTGGTTTCAGAGAAATCAAACTGTAAGTCAGCCACTACTGAAGCTCCTTCATTGATCTCCTTGTTGCATTTTGAATAATTTCCATAGAAACTGGAAGTGTTCCCTGAACCAGCAGAAGCTTCCTTACTTCCAGCAATTATCTTAAGGTCTGATTTGCATTTTAAATGTCACCTGTATAAATTAAAACTGTTTACAGCTAACAATGTCATTATTCCATGATTCACGATTTCTCTGCAGCTAGCCAAAGCTGATTTCTTAGAAAATTCAGTTCTGAAGGCTACCTGCAGGAAGGTGCCCTGGGATCCCTTTCCACTGATTGACTGAAACCTCTATTTTACAATCAATCAATGGTATTTCTTGAGCACTTTCTGTGTGCAGAGCACTGTACTAAGCACTTGGGAGAGTATAATATAACGGAGTGGGTAGAAACTTTACCTGCCCACTTATAAGTCTTCTCTACCATTTCTCCCTTCAGTTGGCTCAGCTTTCTTATAAGTAACATTTTAAATGTTTGGGTGGTAAACTTTGCAATTTGATTATTTGAAAACAGTTCTTTTAGTGACTTACATTGCTAGTAAAATTTAGGGCACAATTGAAAACCACTCTACACTGCTTATGTGCTTCAATCTCTCTAAGTGAGAAACAGCAAGGCCAAGTGGAAAGAGCATGAGTCTGAGAATCAGGAGACCTGGGCTCGAGTCCCATTTTCCCTACCTGCCTGGTATGACCTTGGGTAAGGTCACTTTGTGCCTCAGTTTCCTCATCTATAAAATGGAGACAAAATGCATCTTCTCCCTCTCAAAATGTGAGTGCTGTGTGAAACTGTGATTGTGTCCAATTCTGATTATCTTGTATCAACCCCACTGCTTAGCAAAGTACTTGACACATTATCATTATTATAATTGATTGACCTCTGAAACTTTTTTTTAATGGCATTTGTTAAGCGCTTATTATGTGCCTGGCACTGAACTAAATATTGAACAAGCTAATCGGGTTGAACATGGTCCGTGTCCCACAAGAGGCTCACAGTCTTGATACCCATTTTACAGATGAGGTAACTGAGGCACAGAGAAGTGAAGTGACTTGCCCAAAATCATACGGCAGACAAGTGACAGAGCCGGGATTAGAACCCAGGTCCATATGACTCCCAAGCCTTGCTGCTGTACTATTGTTGTCAAAGAGGATTTTTCTGTTAGCCCTATATTCATTATGCCTCCAAAATTCCTCTGCTTTACCTTTTCACTTCAGAAGTTTTCTATACAGTATGTGTTAAGCCTTCTTCGAATTTTCTCCTTTATGAAACACCTCTTTGAATTGTCCTTCCTTTTACACCACCACTTAAACACAAGTAGAAACTGTGATATTCCTGGGATTGGTCTTGATGCATTCAAAAACAACTCACTCCGTAAAGTTTCAGGAAGAGTTTAATCAGTACCAAAACCTATAATTGTTTAACAGTCACCCACAGTATCTCAGCAAAGTTGCCTTCAAACCAAACAAATAGTCAAATGATGAGTAGAACAAGAGTTATTCTAGACTGATCACTTGAGAATAGTTGTTTTTTTTTCCTGTTACTGTTGCTTGCCATTTTGGGAAAGGCCAGAGAGGGAATAGAGCAGGCCACATGCCAGCCCCCATGTTGCTGCTTCTTCTTAAGTTAGAAACTTGTCTTCTTCTAAAAATCATTGTTGTGCTAATTGTTAAGTGCTTACTACATGTTGGGCACTCCTCTAAGTGCTGGGGAACATGCAAAATAATCAGGTCCCAGTGGGACTCAAGTCTAAATAGGAGGGAGAACAGGCATTGAATCCCTATTTTGCAGGTGAGTGAACTGAAGAACAGAGAAGTTAAGTGACTTGCCCAAAGTCACACAGCAGGAAAGTGGCAGAGACAAGATTAGAGCCCAGGGCCCATGCTCTTTGCTCTATCCACTAGACCATACTGCTTCCCAATCAAAGGAATTTATTGAACATTTACTGTGTGCAGAGCACTGTACTAAGCGCTTGGGAGAGTACAGTATAACAGAATTAGTAGGCACATTCCCTGCCCACAGTGAGTCTACAGTCTAGACAGAATGGTCTTGCCTGCCATGCTCTGGCACAAGTGACCATGGTTGCCAGTGACTGGAATAGGGTGGCATATTGCCTGGTTTTGCTCATGACTTTCTATAGGATCGTAAGCCAAACACAGTGCATTGGTTTCCTCAACCATTTGCTCAGCTGGTGGTATATCTTCAAACCAAGTATGTTCATCAGGAAACAAATGGATTTTCTCCCTTAGAATGTGGAAATTAATTAGCCAGCATCTTTAAAGCAATTCAACTTCCCCAAAATAGGAGACTGAATACCGTACTAAAAACCATGCAACTTTTTCGATCCTTTTACACCATTCTTGAGAGAGGTGGGAGGAGTAAGTGCCCAAGACAGACTTGATTGGGGGGTTTATTTTTCTTCCTCATCTACAGCCAACTTCTCCTGCCCAAGAGAGGCAGTGTTGCCTAGTGAGAAGCAATGTGCCCTATTGGATAAAGCAGGGGCCTGGAAGTCAGAAGGACTTGGGTTCTAATTCTGGCTCCACCACTTGTCTGCTGTGTGACCTTGGGCAAGTGACTTTACTTCTCTGTGCCTCAGTTACCTCAGCTGCAAAATGGGGATTAGGACTGTGAGGTCCATGTGGGACAGGGACTGTGTCCAACCTGATTAGCTTCTATCTACCCTAGTGCCGAGGACAGTGCCTGGCACATTGTAAGCACTTAACAAATATCACACAAAAAGAAAGAACGGAATCCCCAGCATAGTAGTCTGGGCAGATGAGTTGTGATCGTGTTGGATTTGGAGATATAAGATCAAACAATCAGTCAATGGTATTTCTTGAGCATTTACCATGTGCAGACCACTGACCTAAGTGCTTGGGAGAATACAACAGAAACCATCCCTACCTCTGAGAAGCTTACAATCTGGTCAAGGAGACAGGTGTTTAGAATAAATTACAGGAAGGGTATGCAACTGAGTATAAAGTTAGGTATAAATATGCTGGGGGGCGGTGGGGGGGACTAAGGGTAGAGGCAGAGGAGCAAGAATGTAACTGAGAAACTGAGCTGAGAAGCAGAACCGAGAAGAGGGAGAGGAAGTGGAAGACTTCCCACTTCCTGTTCTTTCACCCAAAGTAGAACTATGGCCACTGACTAATTGTATCTTCACAAGCTCATTTTCACTACTTCGCTGTGAGACCTGAGGTCTAAAAAGGCATTTTAAGGCAAAGAGTAGTCATCAGAAGATCCAGAAGAGAAACCAAAATAAAAGATCTACTCTGGAAAAATGTGGAATTTCAAAAGTTCATCACTGGAGCATGAGGCCAACATGGCTTAGTGGGTAGAGTGTGGGCCTGGGAGTCAGAAGATCCTGGGTTCTAATTCCAGCTCTGCCTCAGCTCTGCTGTGTGATGCTGGGCAAGTCATTTCACTTCTCTGGGCCTCAGTTCCCTCGGTTCCCTCATCTATAAAATGGGGATTAAGAGTGTGAGCCCCATATGGGAAAGGGACTGGGTCCAACCTGATTAATTTTTATCTACCTCAGTGCTTAGAACAGTGCCTGGCACATCGTAAGCACTTAACAAGTACCATAATTATAATAATTATTAGGGCACTAATAATTTAGAATTTAGAAGAGGCACAGATCAGTACTTGAGATGAATGGCCTGAAAAATATATTGTGTTCTCCAAACTATCTTGAAACTTGCTTAGTACAGTCAGTATTTGACTGCCAGGTTGTTGTGGGCAGGGAACATATCTACCAACTCAGTTATGCTGTATTCTCCCAAGTGCTTAGTACCGTGCTCTGAACCCAGTAAGTGCTTGATATTCATTCAATCATAATTAGTGAGCACCTACTGTGTGCAGAGCACCATACTAAGCACTTGAGAGAGTACAATATTACAATAAACATTCCCTGCCCACAACGAGCTTAAAGTCTATCATACATTCATTTATTCTGATTCTTTATCCTGGCATATTCATTCTACTCATGATCAAATCCTTGTTCTTCATCCTGCTAATGATAATAATACACAGTCAGTGTTCTACATGGGGCTCTCAGTCTAAAAGGGAGCAAAAGCATCTAATTAATCCCCACTTTTAGATGTGGAAATTGAGTCACGGTTCCATCAAGTGACTTGCCCAGGTCAAGACCAGGCAAGAGGTGAAGCTGGGATCAGAACTCAGATCTTCTGACTCCAGTCCTATGCTCTTTCACTGGGCCACCTTTGCTTCTCACAATTTGTATTTGTAAATATTTTATAAACCTGTCCCCACCATTAGATTGTAAACTCATGTACAAAGACTAAATCTTTTGCTTGAACTTTTCCAAGTGCTTAGCACAGTGTGTCATACAAGATTGTGTCTTATGCTGTCGATTCATCTCCGACCCATAGCGAGTCCATGGACACATCTCTCCCAGAACACCCCACTCTCCATCTATAATCGTTCTGGTAGTGTATCCATAGAGTTTTCTCTGTAAAAGTATGGAAGTGGTTTACCTTTGCCTTCTTCTGCACAGTTAACTTGAGTCTTCACCCTCAACTCTCTCCCATGCCCCTGCTGCCCAGCACAGGTGAGTTTTGACTTGTAGCAGATTGCCTTCCACTCCCTAGCTACTGCCCAAGCTAAGAATAGAATAGGTATGTCTCTGCTTGACCATATAAATATAACTGATACAGTAAATACCATAAATACCATGGATGATGGACAACTACCATGTTTTCTGTGGCTGCTACTTCATCTGAGCCATAGCCTATCTCCTTGGAAAAGAGGAGAAAATAACGGATCTACTGATTCATCCAGTGTTTGGCCTTTCCTTCCTCAGAACACAAAGAGCATTGACTACAAAGATGTCACAAAGAGTAAACCGACTGCTCCAAGAAGAAAGCATTCAGTTCAGTGCTCTTTAGGCCTAGAATCTGGCTTTCTGCTTGGTTGTCAATAGTTTTCTCTCAACCTTGGCCTAGTAGATCAGAGGCTAATCAATATTGCTGTGGTCCAGGGATTGTTTATTTCACTGCTTGGAGTGAGAACATTATTAAAGGAATGGGTGAAGGGTGACTCACTGGACCCGATCTAGCGATGAATGAGAATGAGGTCTTCAGGGATTCTGTCTCATGCCGTGATCAGCGAAAAGGGGAATGTGCTAGGACCTTGGAAGTTTATAGCAAGTTGGTTAGGCATCGAATTTATTGATGTAAGCCAGACCTACTCACAGAATGAATATTAGAAAAGTACTTTATCGTCCCCTTGTCTGAAATATAGTTTCTAAGTACAGGTATTTCATGATGAAATGACAAATGTATAAGCAATAACAGCTTCCTCTTTTTTTTCTGTGGCACAGTTCTTTGGGAGAGCTCAAAATGCTTTACTGGCATCATGTTATTAACTCTCCCAACACTTCTGGGAAGTGCTGATCATGGTAGATGTTGTGCCCATTTTACATCTGGGGAAATCAAGGCGCTGTGAGGTTGAGATACCTGTGATCACACAGTGGATTAGGGATGGAGCTGCAAACAAAAGCAAAGCTTCCAGCAGTCTGCCCCCTGGACCAAATTGCTAATACCAATTAAGAAAATGTGTCTTTTAAAATTTGGGGGTCAGGAGGGTACAACAGGTGTTCCCTGAACTATTCAGATCTTCCTCTGAATTTCATTTGACATTCTGAGTCAAATATCCTCTCTGAAGCCATATTTCTAAAGTCTTAAGTACCCTCTACTTAACTCTGGGACTGGTCTCCACACTACCTTTCATACTTTAGGGGTGTTTCTGTCTGAACTCTCATATCTGGAGTGAAGGCTATATAGATGTTTATGCCCAATTACAGACCACCCTGGTGAAGTCCACTCAGCACACCGTAAATCAGCATTTTCAACAGTAGCTTGATCAATAAATTGCAGGTCCCAGGTTAATCCTTTTAGGTTCTCTAGACAGTTTAAATGTTCCCCCCCAACTAATATTTAATGTGGCAAAAGCAGGCTCATTTCAGTAGCTGTCATTCATTCCAACATTGTCAATACAACAGCTACGCTATTAATTCAAGAGACTGCCACAACACTGAAGTTCCATGAATATTTGTCCCAATCAATCAGTGGCATTTATTGCACTCTTACTGTGTACAGAGCACTGAACTAAACACAAGGGAAAGTACAATGCAACAGAGTTGGTAGGTGCAACCCCTGCCCATAAGGAGTTTACTGTCTATGGGGACTTAGTCTAAAAGGGACCGTGTCCAATTCCCAGCTATGTATTTTCTCCCAGCGCTTAGCACAGTGCTCTGCACACAGTAAGTGCTTAATGAACACTACTACTACTACTGGGAAGTAGGGTTGAAGATGGCAGTTCAGGGATCACTGATGAAGACCCAACTCCCAAATCACTGATGGTGATTCCAAAAAGCTGGTTTGCAAAACACACTGGGTGATACGAAAGACAAGGGAAGCAGCATGGAGTAGTGGATAGAGCATGGGCCTGGGAGTCAAAAGTCATGAGTTATACTCCCAGCTCCACCACTTGTCTGCTGTGCGACCTTGGGCAAGTCACTTCACTTCTCTAGGCCTCATTTCCCTCATCTGTAAAATGGTGATGGAGATTGTGAGCCCCATGTGGGACAGGGACTGTGTCCAACCCGATTTGCTTGTATCCACCCCAGCGCTTAGTACAGTGTCTGGCACATAGTAAGTGTTTAACTATGCCATTATTATGATTATTAGTCCTTGCATAATCACAGTACAAAAGGAACTTCAACTGCACATCAATATTTTTAGTCTCACATGCTTTGGCTAAAATCTTACTATTATCAACAGCATGTTTAGAATGTTGAGGAGCAGTGAGGCCTATTAGAAAGAGCACAGGCCTGGAAGTTGGAGGACCTGGGTTCTAAACCTGACTCTGCTACATGCCTTCTGTGTAACCTTGGACAAGTCACTCAACTTCTCTGTGCCTCATTTACTTCATCTGTAAAGTGAGGATTCAAAGCCTTTTCTTCCTCCTTCTTAGACTGTGAGTCCCATGTGGGGCAGGAAGTGTGTCTGACCTGATTATGTTGTATCTGCCCCAGTGCTTAGAACTGTGCTTGACACAATAAAAGTGTTACCAAGTTAGTAAGCTACCGAATACCACTATTATAATTATTATTATTAGCATGAATTTAACACCTAAACGCTGGAGTAGATACAAGGTAATTAGTTTAGACACAGCCCCTGTCACACATAGGGTTCACATTCTTAATCCCCATTTTACAGATGAGAGAATTGAGGACCTGAGAAGTGAAGTGACTTGCCAAAGATCACACAGCAAACACGTGGCAGAGGTGGAATTAGAACCTAGGTTCTTCTAACTCCCAGGCCCATGCTCTATCCACTAAGCCACAATAAGTGGAGAGGGGGAGAAAAATGGAAAATGAGAACAAACTGGTCTTAGTTTTTTTACATGATGCTGCTGATGGTAAGAACCTGTCCATATAGACAAGTGTAGCTGAAATTGATACACGCTGCTGCATTGTTAACACTTAAAGACAGATCCTTGCTGCACTGATGGGTTTGTCCCATATAAGGCCTGTCTTTGTTTTCCAGCCTGCCTTTTCATATCTCATTCTGTGCAGAGCCTTTGTTCCAACAGAGCTGATTGCTGTTGCCAGGCAGTTCTATCCATTGCAGAGGTCTCCCCACTGTACACAGCTATTCCCAACTGTTTGAGCCTGTGCTACTCTCTGTCTAAATCATTTCTTCTGCCCTTCTGACTTTCAGGCATTCCTTGGGGGAACAAGCCATGAATGTAAAGATTTCAAGTTCCCTGTCATAGCGACACTTACTTCAGCTTCAAATCTTAAAGTGCATGTCGGGGGGGGTGGGGAGCGGGGGGAGGGATGCGCCTATGTGCACACACTTATTCTTTCCCTAGCCATGCTTTCTCCTCCCATGCCAGCGAGCTTCAGATTGCTAAAATGTCTTTGCATTAGCTATCTCTTTGTAATCTGGCGAAGTGATATTAATGATACTCTGAATGCCATTTTATCCATTTTGGGGCATCTTGACTGACCCTTTATGAAGAAAGTTTGCAAGTAAAAACCACAACAGGCTAGTCAGGAGAAAAATGTCATTGGGAAAAGAGGTGGTCTTTTTGTGTCAGATTTGCCTTAGATCCTGTACTTCTACAAAGTGGCAGTTTTCTTTTGAAACTCTCTTCTCTTGTTTCCCTGGATTCCTCCAGGACAGGGAGCAGAACAAAGCACTAACTACTCAGTCATCCAGTCACAGGAGTTTGCAGATGCTCATGAAACTTCACAATCAAATTCCTAGGTTGAAAATACAGGTAAATGCATTTCTCAGTACTTTGACCTACTGTAAAAGTCTGCTGTCCTTTCACACTGGCATATTCATCAATTTATGTCCAACTTCCCTACTGGGCTGCAAGCTCCTCAAAGGTATGGACTGTGTTTCTTATTTTGGTGATGTTACCTTTGTTGTCTAGTGGAAAGAGGATGGGACTGGGTGTTGAGATCTGAGTTCTAGTTGCATGTCTACCACCTGCCTCCTGAATGAACTTGGACAAGTCATTTCTCATTTGTAAATGGGTGCTAAATAGACCCAATGGTAATGGTGGCATTAAAAGAGTCAGTCAACTGTATTTATTGAGTGCTTACTTTGTGTAGACCACTGAATTAAGTGTTTAGGAGACTACAACAATAAACATACACATTCCCTACACACAACGAGCTTACAGTCTAGAGGGGAATATAGACATTAATAGAAGTAAACAAAATACAAATATGTACATAAGTGATGTGGGGCTGTGAAGAGGGATGAATGAAGGGAGCAATTCAGGGTGATGCAGAAGGGAGTGTGAGAAGAGGAAAGCAGGGCTTACAAAGCACTGGGAAACAGGTTCCCAAACAAAATATAAATGTGGTCCCTGGACCACAAAGGGCTCACAATCTAAGAGTAAAGGTATTGTGAGGGTATTTGGCAATAGACATGTAAGAGAAGTTGAAATGAAAATATAAAAGACAAGGACAAAGATAAAGAAGAGTGAAATGATTAAGCTGAGTTGTAGTAGGAAATGAGAGAGGTAAGGTAGGAGGGGGCAAGGTGATTGAGTGCTTCAAAGCCTGTGGCAAGGAATTCTTATTTGATGCAGAGGTGGATGGACAACCACTGGAGGTTCTTGGGGAGTGGGGAAACGTGGACTGAATGGTTTTGTAGAAAAATCAGCCAGTCTGCAATCATCTGGTATGAACTGGAGTGGGGAGTGACAAGAGGCAGGGAGGTCAACAAGGAGGTTGATGCAGGAGGCAAAGTGGAATATGAAAAGTGCTTGGATCAGTATAGAAGCAATTTGGATGGAGAGGAAAGGGCGAATTTTAGTGATGTTATTACAGTAGATCTGACAAGATTTAGTGTCAGAGTGAATACATGGATTGAATGAGAAAGATGAGTAGAGGATAATGACAAAGTTTTGGGCTTGGGAGACAGGGAGGATAGTGGTGTTGACTACTGTGATGGGAAAGACAGAGGGAGAACAGGGTTTGGATGGAAAGATGAGGAGTTCTATTTTGGACATGTTAAGTTTGAAGTGTCGGTGGAACATCCAAGTAGAAATGTCCTGAAATCAGGAAGAAATGTGACACTGCAGAGGAGGAATAAGGTAGATTTGGGAATCATCTGCACAAAGATGGTAGTTGAAGCAAGTGGGTGTAAGTTGGATAAAAGAAGGGGACCCAATACTGGGCCTTGAGGGACTCCCATAGAGTATGGGAAGCAGAAGAAGAGCCCACAAAAGAGACTGAGAAAGAGCAGCCAGAGAGGTAGGAGGAGAACCAGGAGAGGAGGACAGTATCACTGAAGTCATGATAATGTTTGATAATGTTTACTGGAGAAGGGGGTGGTCCACAGTGGTGATGACAGCCGAGACATCGAGGAGGATTATGATGGAGTAGAGGTGATTGGATTTGGCAAGAAGAAGGTCAATGGTGACCTTAGAGAGGGCCATTTCTGCGGAGTCAAGGGGGCGGAAGCCAAATTGCATGGAGATGGGGAGAGAATTGGAGGAGCACAAGTGGAGGCAGTGGCGTATAGACAACTTGCTCAAGTTTTAGATGGGGCAACAACTGAAGGGGAGCCTTGGGGTCAAGGAAGAATATTTGCAATCCCTTTCCTCTCTTTTCCCCTTACTGCTTAATTAGCAAGTGAGACACAGGCTGTCAAATTCTCCCCAATTCTGATTGTGTGGGGCTTTGGGCCGACCTGACTTGATTTAAAGACCTGGCCTCATGCTCAAGTCACATCCCGTACAAGCACTCCACCAAGCCTTTCCCTGGTCAATGCATCCCAGTAGCTAACAATACTTACAGTTAAGTTCTTCATTATGTCTAACTTCTCTATGTCCTGCTGAAACATGTCATTACCTTTTTTTCCTGTCTTCGGTGAAAACAAAAGTGTCTGTCACTCACAAACTATCCCTTAAAGTACTGATACTATCCTTCAGTAGTAGTAATAGTATTTATTTAGTGCTTACTGCATGCAAAGCACTGTTCTATTCTAAGTACTTGGGAGAGTACCATAGCATAGACATTATCCCTGCCCTCAAGGAGTTTACAGTTTAGCAGGGGAGAAAGACACTGAGATAGCTTACATATAGAGGAAGAAGTAAAGGGGATGTGGACGTGAGTTAGTATATACGGAATGAGGGATGTTAAATATGCACAGTGGAGCGTTGGAACGTTTGAGTCGTTAAGCGTGTAAGGGGCACAGAAGTGCTGAAGTGACATTTGGGTATTATCAGCTGATGACAAACAATAAGGATCACAACAGGCAAGTGGCGAGGCCAGGATTAGATACAAGACCCTCTGATATCTAAAGTTAATGTCAAATCCCTCAACACCTGAAGTTTTAAAAATGATGTTTTAGCTTCCTGAAAATAATATTTTAGAAATAAGCACATGATTTATTGATAATAGTATTAATTAAGCACTTACTGTGTGCAGAGCACCATACTAAACACTGGCAAATAATGCACGGGTGGGAATTAGACACAGTTCAGTCCTCTGGGAGCTCAGAATTTAAATCTAGAAATGAGTTAAAAAAAAAAAAATCAGTCCCCTAGACTGTAAAGCTTGTTGTGGACAGGGAACATGTCTACCAACTCTGTTATATTCTACTCCCCCAAGCACTTAGTATAGTGCTCCACATTCAGTAAGCGCTCAATAAATATGATTGGTTGAACAGGTGATGTTTATGGGGACTCTTATATTGAGGTTTAGGATATTTTTTGCCACTAGGAAAGGGAGAAGCTTTGGACTAGCCAAACAGAAAGAAGGCCACTTTAAGTTCACAGGTGTTTTGGCATATTTGAAGTTAAGCATTGCCAAAAGGGGCTGCCCTATCCCAGCTGCTTTCTCTATTTATACAGAACTCTAATGAAAATGCTCAGGAGCAACTTCACTCCCTAATTACCTCCAGTGGCATCTCTTTGTCATTATTTCTCAGCTGCTGGAGTTGCGAATGCCAAAAAGCAGGCACACCAAGAGGTTTTAGTAATTTTCAAATGTGAGAGAGACTGCTAGAGAAAAGTCCAGTTGTCAGAGCTCTGTTAAAAATGGGACTCTCATCCCTCCCACCTTCACCCCGAAAATCTCTTCTGATCCCTAAATACACCTACATCAGTATACCCTGCAACATGCCCAGGCCCTTGGGCAGATGTGCACATGGATAATATTGTCAAAAGATGTTCCAGCTGAACCAACTAGTGAATATAAAAAGTGAATGAAAAATGCCAAGACTCGACATTCAATCCAACTAAGTTGAAGTAACTTTATAATCTGTAAAGGATTTGGAAGATCCCTGTGATTCATTCATTTCATTCAATCATATTTATTGAGCACTTTCTGTGTGCAGAGCACTATACTAAGTGCTTGAGAAAGTACAATGCATAAACAAAGATTGACAATCCCTGCCCACAACAAGCTCACAGTCTAGAGCAGGGGAGAAAGACATCAATACAAATAAACAGACATCAATATAAATAAATAAAATTACATATATATACCTAAGTGCTATGGGGCTGGGAGAGCAAAGGGAGCAAGTCAAGGCGATGCAGAAGGGAGAGGGAGAAGAGGAAAGTGGGGCTTAGTCTGTGAAGGCCTCTTGGAGGAGATGTGCCTTCTTTCCTTTTAAGACTTTTAAGGGGGGGGGAGAGAAATTGTCAGATTTGAGGAGGGATAGTGTTCCAGGCCAGAGGTAGGGTGTGGGCCAGGGGTCGGGGGTGAGACATGAGAGATCGAGGCACAGTGAGAAGGTTAGCACCAGAGGAGTCAAATGTGCAGGCTGGGTTGTAGAAGGAGAGAAGCCAGGTGAGGTAGGAGGGGGCAAGGCAAAGGAGTGTTTTAAAGCCAATGGTGAGGAGTTTTTGTTTGATATGGAGGTGGATGGGCAACCACTGGAGATTTTTGAGGGAGGGGGTGACGTGTCCTGTACATTTCTGTAGAAAGATGATCCAGGCAGCAGAGTGAAGTATGGACTGGGGTTGGGAGAGGCAGGAGGTTTGGGAGGTCAGAAAGGAGGTTGATGCAGTAATCTAGGTGGGACAGAATGAGTGACTGTATTAACGTGACAGCAGTTTGGATGGAGAGGAAAGGACAGACTTTAGTGATGTTGTGAAGGTGAGTCTGACAGGATTGGGTAAAATCCTGATAAAACAGTGATAAAAGGCACTATTACAAATACAGGTACATCCAGGATGTGACTTATACTTTAAGTAAATTATCCCATCTCCATAAACCTTTCCCTCTTCATCTCTAATTCTGCATTACTGAAGCCATTCAATTACCCTCTAAGATGGGAATTTAGAAATGTGAAGAAACTGCAAGAACATTAAGATCTGATTTTCCTCAAGCGACAGGTGTCTTGGGTATTTTCAAAGTGTCACTGAAGGGCCAATATCTATTCCATCAATTACTAACACCTTCAGGTAGATTAACATCCTGTCATTGAGTGAAAAGTTACCCTGCTCTATTAATGGTTCTGTATCAGAGACTTTTGCAACCCAAAGCACTATGTTCACATTAAATAAAACTCAGTGATATTCAGGAAGTTAAAGCTGTCTCTTTTAACCAATCACTCAACATTATCTATATTCCCCACATCTGTCATATCCTGATTTGACTAGGGTATGTAAGCACTTGAGTACTCACATACACACAAAGAACTGTGGTATTCGTTAAGCACTTACTATGTGCCAAGCACTGTACTAAGCACTGGGGTAGATACAGATAATCAGGTCCCACATGAGCTCAGTGAGCAGAGTGGAATAGAGGAAGCATGTTGGGTTCATAACCCAGATGTCGAAGGACTGAATCCCTCTCCTGCTACAGTTATTTTATCTGGGAAGTAGCATGACGTAATGGATGGAGCACAGGCCTGGGAGTCAAGAGGTCATGGGTTCTAATTCCAGTTTCACCACTTGTCTACTGGGTGACCTTAGCCAAGTCACTTCACTTCTTTGGTCTCAGTCACCTCATCTGTAAAATGGGGATTGAGACTGTGAGCCCCACATGGGACAGTAGCTGTGTTCAACCTGATTTGCTTGTATTCACCCCCAGTGCTTAGTACAGTGCCAGGCACATAGTAAGCACTTAACAAATACCACAATCATTATTAGAGAAGCAGTGTTGCCTAATGGATAGAGCACAGCCCGGTTTATACACTCACTCCCTCGGTGAACTCATCCGCTCTCACGGCTTCAACTATCATCTCTATGCAGATGACACACAGATCTACATCTCTGCCCCTGTCCTCTCCCCCTCCCTTCAGGCTCGCATCTCCTCCGGCCTCCAGGATGTCTCTACCTGGATGTCTGCCTGCCACCTAAAACTCAACATGACCAAAACTGAGCTCCTCATCTTCCCTTCCAAACTCGGTCCTCTCCCTGAATTCCCTATCACCGTGGATGATACGACCATCCTTCCTGTCTCTCAGGCCCGCAACCTTGGTGTCATCTTTGACTGGGCTCTCTCGTTCACCCCACACATCCAATCCGTTACCGAAACCTGCCGGTCTCACCTTTATAATATCGCCAAGATCCACCCTTTCCTCTCCACCCAAATGGCTACCTTACTGCTACAGGCTCTTGTAATATCCCGGCTAGATTACTGTGTCAGCCTTCTCTCTGCTCCCTCTTCCTCCTCTCTCTCCCCACTCCAGTCTATTCTTCACTCCGCTGCCTGACTCATCTTCCTGCAGAAACGCTCTGGGCATGTCACTCCCCTTCTTAAAAACCTCCAGTGGTTGCCTATCAACCTCCGCTCAAAACAAAAACTTCTCACTTTAGGCTTCAAGGCTCTCCATCACCTTGCCCCTTCCTACCTCTCCTCCCTTCTCTCTTTCTACTTCCCACCCTGCACGCTCCGCTCCTCTGCCACCCACCTCCTCACTGTCCCTCGGTCTCGCCTATCCCGCCGTCGACCCCTGGGCCACGTCCTCCCACGGTCCTGGAATGCCCTCCCTCCTCACCTCCACCAAACTCTCTTCCCCTCTTCAAAACCCTATTTGAAGCTCACCTCCTCCAAGAGGCCTTCCCAAACTGAGCTCCCCTTTTCCCTCTACTACCTCTACCCCCGCTTCACCTCTCCGCAGCTAAACCCTCTTCTCCCCCCTTTCCCTCTGCTCCTCCCCCTCTCCCGTCCCATCCCCTCAGCACAGTACTTGTCCGCTCAACTGTATATATCTTCATTACCCTATTTATTTTGTTAATGAGATGTACATCACCCTGATTCTATTTATTTGCTATTGCTTTAATGAGATGTTCTTCCCCTTGACTCTATTTATTGCCATTTTTCTTGTCTGTCTGTCTCCCCCGATTAGACTGTAAGCTCGTCAAAGGGCAGGGACTGTCTCTATCTGTTACTGATTTGTACTTTCCAAGTGCTTAGTACAGTGCTCTGCACATAGTAAGTGCTCGATAAGTACTATTGAATGAATGAATGAATGAATGGGAGTCAGAAGGACCTGGGTTCTAATCCCAGCTCTGCCACTTGTCTGCTGTGTGACTTTGGGCAAGTCACTTAACTTCCCTGTGCCTCAGTCACCTCATCTGTAAAATGAGGATTGAGACTGTGAGCCCCCTGTGGGACAGGAACTGTGTCCAAAATGATTTGCTTGTATCCATCCCAGTTCTTAGTACAGTGTCTGGCCCATAGTAAATGCTTAACAAATGCCACAATTCTTACTATTACTATTACATGAAGTGGGAGGGAGTTCCAGGCCAGAGGGAGGATGTGGACAAGGAGTCAGTGGCAAGGTAGATGAGACTGAGATCTACGTATAGATATCTATACATCAAATAAATTATGTATTTTGAATTATTTATATCAATCACATCTCCTCCAAGAGACCTTCTCCAGAGAAAACCCTCATTTCCCCTACCTTCCCTCCCTTCTGCATTGTCGATGCAGTTAGATCTGTACCCCTTAACCATTTGATATTCACCTCACCCTCAGCCCCACAGCACATATCCTTATACCCCACCATTCCCCCTCTATCTGTAACTTATTTCAATGTCTGTCTCCCTCTGTAGGCACTTAGCTCCTTCAGGGCCGGAATCATGTCCACCAACTTCATCATACTGTATTCTCCCAAGGGCTCACTACAGTGCTCTGCACACTGAAACTGCTCATTAAGCAGCATTGATTGATTAATTGATCAGTGGGGTGAGAATTCTTCCTCCCCCAAACCCCCACAGCATCATAGCATAAGGACCAGGATCAGATTGCTGAAAGTTGGCATTACACCCTGCGGAATCCTGAATAGCCAGACCCTTCCAGAAGCAGACTGTTGCTTTGAGGGGCCTCAGCCCTCTGGGCAATACGGTTTGGAGATCCCCACAGCTAGGTGTACAGATGGCAGGAAAACCATCAAGCCCCCAAGGCCTGTCCCTGGTTCAAGGGAAAGTATATCTTTAAAAGAATATTTTAGGATGGAGGTTGTCAACCTGGGGTTGAAAAACCCCTTAGAGATACTTTGAAGCACCATACAACCATTATGGCATACAAGGACATATGATGGTGACTACACAGTCTACCAACTCTGTTATATTGTACTGTCCCAAACCCTTAGTACAGTGCTCTGCACAGAGTAAGCACTCAACAAATAGCATTGATTGACTCAAGCAGGGACTGCACAGGATAAGAAATTATCGCATCTTCAAAGTCCTTTTGAAATGACATCTCCTCCAAGAGGCCTCCCCCAACTAATTTCTCATCTACCTCAAGTAGTCACAACTCCCTATAGTATGTGCCAAGCACTGTACTAAGCACTGGGGTAGATACATGATAATCAGGATAGACATTGTCCCTATCCCACATGGTGCTCACTGTTTAAGTAGGAGGGAGTAGGACAATTCCCATTTTATAGATGAGGAAACAGAGGCACAGAAAAATGAAGTGATTTGCCCAAGGTCACACAGCCCATAAGTGGCAGAGCAGGGATTAAAACCGAGATCCTCTGAATCCCGGCCCGAGCTCTTTACACCAGGCCATGCTGCTTCTACATTTCTTCCTCCTATGTGTAAAGTATTTTAGCCTCTGCCTCCCCAGCTAGATTAAAAACTCCTCAAGGGCAGGGATCATGTCTAGTAATTTTATTTAACTTTCCCCAAACACTGGGTGCAGTGCTCTGCACATGGTAGACACTCAAATTCTGAATGAACAAACTGTCTAACCACATAAACCAGGCTTTGAAGCCCAAAGAGTCTGTTTTCTTTTGTGACCTGCCCTGCTGCTAATCTCCGGACAAGGGTAAGGGTGGAGTAAGACTACCATTTCTAAAAACGGTTAAGAACTCTGTTGTAGGGGTTACCTGAAATACTAAAAGAAGTAGCGGGGTCTAGTGGAAAGAGCAATGGTCTGGGAATCAGAGGACCTGGCTTCTCATCCCAACTCTGCCACTTGTCTACTGTGTGACCTTGGGCAATTCAACTTCACTTCTCTGGGCCTCAGTTTCTTCATCCCTAAAATGGAGATTAAATACTCCTCCTTCCTACTTAGACTCTGAGTCCATTGTGGGACAGGGAGTGTGTTCAACCAGATTATCTTGTGCCTACCCCAGCACTTAGTACAATGCTTGGCCCATAGTAAGCACTTAAATACCATGATTAAAACACACAGAAGAAGGACCGATTTTGACAGAGATTCTGTTGTACAGTTTAATATTTTTTAGAGTTACATATTTAATAAAACCTACAGTTAACTAGCTTGTCAAAAGCCCTGGAGAAGGAGCCCCACAAAGTAAATCCTTTATAGAGTTCTATCTTTGCCCTGCCCCCTTTCTCAATGGCCTTTTTTTTCCTCCCTACCTCTATGGGGTTCTCTGTTCCCCTCTCTTCTCTCTCCCCTCTCAGATCAGGTTAGGCCAAAGCCACCAAGTCCCGGGATCAAGATGGCTGAAACATACTGGGGATCCCTGATTAGCCAGGCTGAATCCCCTGGGGCCCAGGACGGGACAGCTTAAGTTCCAGTCACTCTAGGACTTTCTGGGAAGGGGGAAGAAAAGAAAAGCCCATCAGGAACAGGCTCAAGTTCTTCAACTCACCCAGTTCTAACCTCTGGTGCTTTCAGCCCAACTTGAGCTCTAGTGGGAATATGTCTGTTTGTTGTTGTATTGGACTCTCCCAAGTGCTTAATACACTGCTTGGCACACAGTAAGTGCTTAATAAATACGATGGAATAGAATGATGAATGGTGATTTGGGCCTGAGTCTCAAATGTTTCAACCAGGCTCTTGAAGTTTTGGCCCCATCTGGCCTGGGCCCCAACCTTCTGCAACTCAGTCTGCACTGGGGCGGCCAGAAAAAGACCTTAATGGCATAAGGTTGAGTTCTTTCTAGCAGCACGTGGCTCAGAAGTACAACCAGAGGAAGGTTCTGCTCCATCCTCCAAGGGACAATCTGGACATTACCAATGGGAGATTGAGTCAGGGATGGAAGCAGAGATCAATTTCCAATCATCGTTCCCAGCAGCTGCAACCTATGCCCTCCATCCTCTATCCCTCCCTTCATAATGGCAAACACAGGCCAGTGGCCATCTGAATCTACTCCTGCTAGACAGACACTAAGAGTTGCTCCACAGTTACAGGTTTCCACACAAAAAGGGCTTGAAAAATAATATTCCTACTAAAATGAACACCAAGGAGAAACAGCAGGTATTAAGTGTTTTAGGCTCACTACCTGACTGATTAGGCCCAGCATCTCACTTCAATCTGGTCCTCTCCTGCTTTCAATAAGAGCTTGGAACTATAATGATAATAATAATTATGGCATTTGTTAAATGCATACTATCTGCCAAGCACTGTGGTAGATACAAGATAATCAGGTCAGGTATAGCCCCTGTCCCATCTGGGGCTTACAGTTTAAAGTTGGAGGGAGTAGAATTTAATCCCCATTTCATAGATGAGGAAACTGAGGCACAGAAAAATTAAGTGACTTGCCCAAGGTCACACAGTGGGCAAGCAGCAGAGTCAGAATTAGAACCCAGATCCCCTGCCCCCCAGGCCCATGTTCTTTCCACTCAGCCATACTAATGCTTCTGTTCATGGCTGTTCCAAACTACTTCCTGTCTTCTATTTGAGTTCAAAAAGCTTAGTTAGCAGAGGAAAGAGAAATGCAAGGCAAAAGTCAGTATTCAAAATGAGCTTTCTCAAATTATTGCACACTTTGTGGCATAGAACCAATATAGGAAAAGTTAATTATATCTTCATTTCCTATGGGATGTTTCAGTTCAACCAATTTGCATGACGTATTGAACTTTCAGTTAAACCTTAATGATAATGTCTCAGTTTATACACAGTAGTCAAGCCAATACTGAAATGTAATGGTAGTTAAAGGAGTAAAAGGCATCCAGATTCCATTCATGAGCTGTTTCTGAAACATAGTGCAAAATCCCTTGTCTCAAATATAACAAATCTCTTAGATATAAAACTAGAGTGTTAACCAGATCATTGCTATCAGTGGTTAGTCATTAGAGTAAATATACTGCATGTTCCATTGTTTTAATGAAATTACTGTGTAATTACTGATTACCACTATAAAGTCACATGAACTTTTGCATCATATCTGAAATAAGCACAAATAGTAGATGTGAAAGAATAATGGGCAATTTTCACTTGTAAAAGCAATAGCAGCAAAAATCTTTACTCTTAATTTACCACCACATTTGACTTTCCAGTGCTTTTTGGAGATTTCTGTAAAGCTGCTTTGGATCCTGAGCACAACGCCAAGAGAGGAAAGAAATGTCAGCATGACCACTCCCCTGTCAGTCATTCGTTCATTCATTCGATCATATTTATATAGTGCTGTACTAAGTACTTGGAAAGTTCAATTCAGCAATAGAGACAATCCCTGCCTACACCAGACTTACAGGCTAGAAGGGGGAAGATAGACATCAAAACAAGTGAACAGGCATCAATATAAATAAACGGAATTATTTATAGTCTATTATAAATACAATATAAATAGGTGCTTAGTCTGGGAAGGCCTCTTGGAGGAGGAGAGCCTTTAATAGGGCTTTAAAGGGAGGAAGACTGATTGTTTGGAGGATTTGAGGAGGGAGAATGTTCCAGGCCAGAGGTAGGACGTGGGCTAGGGGTCGAAGGCAGGGCAAGCGAGATGGAGGCACAGTGAGAAGGTTAGCACTATAGGAGAGGAATGTGCGGGGCTGGGGTGTAGAAGGAGAGAAGGGAGATGAGCTAAGAAGGGGCAAGGTGATGCAGAGCTTTGAAGCCAATAGTGAGGAGTTTTTGTTTGATTCAGAGGTTGATAGGCAACCACTAGAGATTTTTGAGAAGTGGTGTGACATGCCCTGAACATTTCTATAGAAAGATAATCCGGGCAGCAAAGTGAAGTATGGACTTAAGTGGGGAGAGGTCAGGAAGGAGGCTGATATAGTAATCCAGTCGGGACAGGATGAGTGACTGCACTAACGTGGTAGTGATTTGGATGGAGATGTAAGGGCAGATTTTGGCCATGGGGTGAAGATGAGATCAGTAGGATTTGGTGACGGATTGGATATGTGGGGTGAATGAGAGAGAGGAGTCAAGGATGACCCCAAGGTTGTGGGCTGTGAATCATTTTCCTGTCGGGACAGTGGGTGCAATAAAGGATTTGGCGGGAAGGGAGGCACCCCACTGAGAAGTGCACATAATAACTGTATGCAAAAAAATAAAAAATCAATGATACTCATTGAGCGCTTACTGTGAACAGAGCACTATACTAATTTCTTGTGAGAGAACAATAAAGTGGAGTTGGTAGATAGGTTCCCTGCCCACAGTGAGTTTACAGTCTAGAAACCCCACCCTTAATTCTCCCATATCTATTTAAGCACATATTTGCCTCCCTTTACAGCTCAAGAAACCACTCAAGAATTGTATCTGAAAAAAGAGAGAGGAAGAGGTAGAAACAGGTAGACATGGGGTGAGAGGAAGGAACTATCTACATATGAATAATCCTATCTGGGCCACAGGATCATTTACCAGCCATTTTAAAATACATCTGCTGACTGCATAATATTGAGAAGTATTGGCCCCACTGAGAACTGGGGGCCCAACCGGGGTATGTGCTCATTTTGACTGCCATGAGAAATCTTTAGAATAGCCTACAAAAAAAGGCAGTAGCAAAAGATCATGAACATATAAGTCATCCCGATAGGCCTAGATGCCTTTGAGATTCCCTTACCAGTTAACTGATGGGTGAAAGGATAAGAGAAAGATGGGGATTATATATTTTAAGCCACTGGTGCTGCAGAGAGCTCTTCTCAGCTACCATGGAGATCAATCTGTCTGCACAGTTGGCATAGATCATTTCAGACTTTTTTTTAAATGATATTTGTAAAGCGCTGGAGTAAATAAAAGGTAATCAGGTTGGACAGAGTGCATGTCCCACATGGGGCGCACAGACTTAATCTCCATTTTCCAGATAAGGTACCTGAGGCCTAGAGAAGTTAAATGACTTGCCCAAGGTCACACAGCAAACAAGTAGCAGAAGCAGAAACAGAACCCAGGTTCTTTTGACTCACTAGCCCATGCTTTATCCGCTAGGCCATGCTGCTTCTCTTTCTCATTCTAAATCCTGTCTCCTCCATCCCGCTGTAGCTCTGGCAGGTCGAGAGTCCCGCTGGCAGCTTAAAGGGCTCAGAGGGCAGTACAGAGCCCAGTACTCTATTGAGAGCCTCTGTCCATCAGGTCAATGCCCACGTCAATGAGGAAGTACACCTAAGGGCATAATACGACTGGAAAAATAAAAATCAAAGCTACACTATTCTACCTGATGCTTTTCAGTTCTCCCTCCTGAACTGTGACTAAGTATTCATAGCAAGTTTCTCTATTATTAACCGACTAAAGAGGCAGACTTCATTAGGGCTATGAAGAAAAAGTTAGGACTGCTGGTGCAGACTCAGCCAATCAGTGTTCACTGAAGTGAATCCCCAGCTTCTACCTCTTCATTTTACAATAAGCATAATATCACGGCACAGAGGTGCCTGGAGGAAGATCAGTGGACCAAGAGAGTGTGAAATATGAAAAGTGTCTCTAGGAGGATCTTTGACCACATTGCTAGCCAATTGTAGGAGTGCCAGTATCATTACAATTAGATGTAATTGCAAGAATGTCTTGCCTTTCTATGAAAAAGAAAAAAAAATGGATGTAGGAGTGTATGTCAAGGCATCTCATTTCATTTGGGTCAACTTTATTTGACTAGATGACTGCCTATGAAAACAGCCCAAACTGTGTATCACCCTGAGAGAACAAACTCAGTTTTCTAATTTAAGATAAAAATGACCTGTGACCAACATGCATGCCTTTCAGTGATGAATGTCCAAGGTAACAGAGCTTCTGACAGCTGGATGTAGCTGTGGATAAAGATTCTCAGCAACCTCATTATGAAGGACCAAGTAAAAGTATACCCTTTCTTGGGACAGGGACTCTGTCATTACTTTTTTGTATCTATCCCTGCACAGAGCACAGTCCATAGCTTGGTGTGATTCAGATAAATATATGTGTGTGTATTAGTCCTTCATATGCAAGGACACCACTGATGGTAAAATTCATTTATATGTGTGTGTGTGTGTGTGTGTCTGAAATGGTCACAATCTCAACCCCACTATATACACAAGAAAGTTAACCCTTGATACATTATGTTAAATGTTTGCAGCTCCTGACACTGTTTTCTCTTTTTCCTTGTCTCTCATTCCTTATGAGGTTTTTGCTCAAAAAGAGCCACTCCTTTGATAGCTGTGCCCCATGTTAGTTTATCCTCAGCAACTGACTCCCAGGACTCTGTCCTCCTTACTTTCAATTTCCCTGTTAACATGCTGCTGGCACACTCAGCCTCCCAGAGGATGTGCTGGCTTTCTTGATTCAGTTTTCTACTGCCTTATTCAGCACTGTGATGTTGGTCAGTATGCTGCCTAGGTAACATAATTCTATATCAGCATTTAGGTCTTTGTTTCTTATGCAAATTTTTGGTGGTGTGTACAACCTCTCTGGTGCAGGCTGAGAATATCCTCAGGTATCTTTAGACACTGTCAACCTGAAATTCCTGGTTGATTGGTGAAATGGTTTACAATTATTTCCTTAGCTTTTTAAGTGTAATCCTCTAGGGTGCAGTCATCTGCAGACAGCAATTCTTGAATGACTGTTTCTAGAACTTTGGATGATGCTCAAAGTCTGTTGAGTTGGAAGAATTCCACAGAGGTGTGAAAGCATATTCTAACTCCTGCAACCAGATCTCTTGCTGCATCTCCCAGCATGCCTGCACAGAGCTGTAGCTATGATCCCTGCCCTCCGGTAGCTTAAAATCTAGCAGGGGAGACCGACACCAAATAAATTACAGGTATGAGGCAGTAACAGAGTATAACAATATGTACAGAAGTGCTAAAGGGGGAGAGGGGGAGAGTACCCAAGTGCTTGGGTGGGGTGAAAGTGCTCAAGTGACAGTAGCTAAGAAGCAGTGTGGCTTAGTGAAAAGAGCACGGGCTTAAGAGTTAGAGATCATGGGATCTAATCCCAGTTCCGCCACTCCGTCAGCTGTGTGACTTTGGACAAGTCACTGAACTTCTCGGTGCCTCAATTTCCTCATCTGTAAAATGGGGATTAAGACTGTGAGCCCCATGTGGGACAACCTGATTACCCTGTATCTACCCCAGCACTTAGAACTGTGCTCGGCACATAGTAAGCACTTAACAAATACCAACATTATTATTATTATTAATAAAAAGGTTGTGAGATAAGAGATTAATTAGGAAAGGCTTCCTGAAGAAGATAGGGAGAACACTGCCGGATGTCAAGAGGGAGCAGATTCCAGGCATCAGGGAGGGCGTAGAAGGAGGTCTGTCTGGGCTTACTTACAGAGATACACATCTCATTCTTTCTCCTTTTTGGTTCTCTCCCTTGCTCCAATTTCCTCCTAGTTAGTCTGTCATATTTATTGAGTGCATACTGTGTGCAGAGCACTGTACTAAGAGCTTGGGAGAATACAATAAACAACATTGCAGTGTTCTCCTAGGGTTCTCTATCTCTCTGCAGGAATTTTCTTTTGGACCTGTATCCTCGGCCATGCTCTCTCTCTTGGTCTGTGTGCCACAGCAAGCTGGTCTCCTACCCTTTCCATCCTACCAGCTCCCAGTGCAACCAAACACCCTTTACCCAGATGTGTTCCCTGACTGGGCAAGACAAAAGCCGATATAAATAAAATACTATCTCCTCCAATCAGCGGTATTTTTGAACACTTATTGTGTGTGGAGCACTATACTAAGCACTGGGGAAAGTACAATAAACTAAGTAGACCATGTTCCCTGCCCTGAGAGATCTTACAGTGTAGAGGGGGAGGAAAGAGATTTCTCTCAAAGACAGAATATATTTTTTTCCACCTGGCTTCCCTTTAGAGGGATTTTTGGGTTTATTCATTCATTCATTCAATAGTATTTATTGAGCGCTTACTATGTGCAGAGCACTGTACTAAGCGCTTGGGATGAACAAGTCGGCAACAGATAGAGACAGTCCCTGCTGTTTGATGGGCTTACAGTCTAATCGGGGGAGACGGACAGACAAGAACAATGGCACTAAACAGCGTCAAGGGGAAGAACATCTCATAAAAACAATGGCAACTAAATAGAATCAAGGCGATGTACAATTCATTAACAAAATAAATAGGGTAACGAAAATATATACAGTTGAGCGGACGGGTACAGTGCTGTGGGGATGGGAAGGGAGAGGTGGAGGAGCAGAGGGAAAAGGGGAAAATGAGGCTTTAGCTGCGGAGAGGTAAAGGGGGGATGGCAGAGGGAGTAGAGGGGGAAGAGGAGCTCAGTCTGGGAAGGCCTCTTGGAGGAGGTGATTTTTAAGTAAGGTTTTGAAGAGGGAAAGAGAATCAGTTTGGCAGAGGTGAGGAGGGAGGGCGTTCCAGGACCGCGGGAGGACGTGACCCAGGGGTCGACAGCGGGATAGGCGAGACCGAGGGACGGCGAGGAGGTGGGCGGCAGAGGAGCGGAGCGTGCGGGGTGGGCGGTAGAAAGAGAGAAGGGAGGAGAGGTAGGAAGGGGCAAGGTGATGGAGAGCCTTGAAGCCTAGAGTGAGGAGTTTTTGTTTGGAGCGGAGGTCGATAGGCAACCACTGGAGTTGTTTAAGAAGGGGAGTGACATGCCCAGATCATTTCTGCAGGAAGATGAGCCGGGCAGCGGAGTGAAGAATAGACCGGAGCGGGGCGAGAGAGGAGGAAGGGAGGTCAGAGAGAAGGCTGACACAGTAGTCTAGCCGGGATATAACGAGAGCCCGTAATAGTAAGGTAGCCGTTTGGGTGGAGAGGAAAGGGCGGATCTTGGCGATATTGTAGAGGTGAAACCGGCAGGTCTTGGTAACGGATAGGATGTGTGGGGTGAACGAGAGGGACGAGTCAAGGATGACACCGAGATTGCGGGCCTGCGGGACGGGAAGGATGGTCGTGCCATCCACGGTGATGGAGAAGTCTGGGAGCGGACCGGGCTTGGGAGGGAAGATGAGGAGCTCAGTCTTGCTCATGTTGAGTTTTAGGTGGCGGGCCGACATCCAGGTGGAGACGTCCCGGAGGCAGGAGGAGATGCGAGCCTGAAGGGACGGGGAGAGGACAGGGGCGGAGATGTAGATCTGCGTGTCATCTGCGTAGAGATGGTAGTCAAAGCCGTGAGAGCGGATGAGTTCACCGAGGGAGTGAGTGTAAATGGAGAACAGAAGAGGGCCAAGAACTGACCCTTGAGGAACTCCAACAGTTAAAGGATGGGAGGGGGAGGAGGCTCCAGCGTAGGAGACCGAGAATGATCGGCCAGAGAGGTAAGAGGAGAACCAGGAGAGGACAGAGTCCGTGAAGCCAAGGTGAGATAAGGTATGGAGGAGGAGGGGATGGTCGACAGTGTCAAAGGCAGCAGAGAGGTCAAGGAGGATCAGAATGGAGTAGGAGCCATTGGATTTGGCAAGAAGGAGGTCATGGGTGACCTTAGAGAGAGCAGTCTCGGTAGAGTGGAGGGGACGGAAGCCAGATTGGAGGGGGTCTAGGAGAGAATGGGAGTTAAGGAATTCTAGGCATCGATTGTAGACGACTCGTTCTAAGATTTTGGAAAGGAAGGGTAGTAGGGAGATAGGACGATAACTGGAGGGGGAAGTGGGGTCAAGAGCGGGTTTTTTTAGGATGGGGGTTTACAGTTTCTAGCCATGTCTACCCAAGGAAAGAAAAATCCTCAACCTCCCATTATATCCAATCAGCTCAACTGCTCTTTCCCAAATCTAATGAGCTGATTGCATTTCATATAGCTGGCGACCAAGAAATTTGTCTGGCGACTCATTTTTTTTTGCATCCTTTTGAGCTTTGCTATCATCTATAGGTATTAATCATGAGATCAATTTTACTTACAGATCACACTATTCATTCTCATTTCTTTCTTTTGCAGCTGACGTCTATGGCCCATTATCTTGGAGTGCCTGACCTCTCAGAAAATCACATTCTTCAGCATGGCCTAGTCAATCCATCAATCATAAATAGAGAGAGCAAAGAATTGGGAATCAGGAGACCTGGGTTCTAATCCCAGATCCACGATTTGCCTGCTCTTTAACCTTGAGCAAATCACGCAACTTCTCTAGACCTCAATTTCTTCATTTGTAAAATGAGGTTCATTCATTCATTCAATCGTATTTATTGAATGCTTACTGTGTGCAGAGCACTGTACTAAGCGCTTGTTCTCTTTTCCTCCTAGATTGTGCCCCCTCATGTGGAACAGACTTTGTTTGAACTAATGGTATTGTATTGGCAGAGTGCTCGGCCCATAGTAAGTTCTTAAATACCACTGGCATTATTCTTTTTCTTCAGTGCTTCTTCCTTACCTTCTGGCATATTCTGGAATACAATTCCAAACCTCTACACTATTTAGGCTCCTTCAATGACTGAAGCTCTGGGTCCAGCATTAAGTGAACAACGTTCACAGAGATCACCAAGGTCATAGGTTTCATTCATTCCGAGATTCATGAAAATATCCAAAAATATTTCAAACTTTAAGAGTGAGAGCAGGGATAACTATGAGGAAGCTAACTGAAACAGGTTTCAATGCAACACAATTCCAATCAATCAATGGTATTTATTGAACACTTATAATAATAATAATAATAATAATGTTGGTATTTGTTAAGCGCTTACTATGTGCAGAGTACTGTTCTAAGTGCTGGGGTAGATACAGAGTAATCAGGTTGTCCCATGTGAGGCTCACAGTCTTAATCCCCATTTTACAGATGAGGGAACTGAGGCACAGAGAAGTTAAGTGACTAGCCCAAAGTGACACACAGCTGACAAGTGGCAGAGCCGAGATACAAACCCATGACCTCTGACTCCCAAGCCCATGCTCATCCCACTGAGCCACGCTGCTTCTTTGATTATGTGCAGGACAGTGTACTAAGCATTTGGGAGAGTACAATACAACAAAATTAGAGGACAATTTCCCTGCCCATAATGAGCTTTCAGTCTAGAGGGGGGACACATACCTTAATATAAATAAATTTAAAAAACTCCAGGAGAAAGCAAATGATTGGAATTGGATTTTCAGTTAAACTCTGTATATGGTTCAATCTTTTCCCTTCATGCCTCTCCAATCCCTTCCTCCCCTGACCTCCAATTTAGAAACGGTGTTTATTTGTAAACTATGGTGCACTGTGGTACAAAAATAACATTTAGGACCACCTTAAGCTGCTACTAATGTCTCCAGGTTATAAAAAAGGATTTAGAGCAAACAATCATTGTCACCGCCACCCGCTAATCCAGGTCCAAAAGAAGATCACGTTTCTCAAGAAGAATGCCAGACTTTGTATTTGAAAATGTATGAGATTTTTCCTGTAGAATTCCGAGGAGAAATGACCATATATGTGCATGGAAAGAGTGCCCCGCTGTATTTGGTACCCACAGACAGCACCTGTTGAAGCAGGACCAAGAGAGAGCACTGAGATAAAAACCAAAAGCTCTGACTCGCCAAACGACTTTGAAGAAGTTCTTCAAGCTGTCGCTGTTTCGGTTTCTCCAGCTTTACCACTTATCTAGCTGGCAGGGATATGCTACTAGCCCGAGTTTTGTCTGACCTGATGCAGAGAAAACAGCATGGCTTAGTGAAAAGAGCACAGGCCTGAGAGTCAGAGGTGGTGGGTTCTAATCCTGGCTTCACCACCAGTCTGCTGTGTGACCTTGGGCAAGTCACTTGACTTCTCTGTGCCTCAGTTACCTCATCTGTAAATTGGGATTAAGACTGTGAATCCCATGTGGGACAGAGATTGTGTCCAACCTGATTACCTTGTATCAACCCCAGCACTTAGAACAGCACTTGGGATATAGTAACAACTTAACAAATACCATAATAATAAAAACAATTATTATTATTATTGAATCAAGAGTCACATGAGATGGACTGGAACTGAAATCCACTAAAATATTTTCCCCAAGCTGAATATTTCTCTGGGATTTCACGTTCCAGTCAAATATTTTTTTCCCAACGTGAACATCACATAAATGAAAAATCCATGGTTAACTGTGTGTTACAATTCTCTCCCAACACAGTCGTCACTGATACGTCCTCTTTCATTTTATTTGGAAGGTTACCGCCCCACTACCAAGTAAACTCGGCCTGTGCCAATTTGTTCGGCGTCAATGACTTTGGTGCTGTTGATAATTCTCGTTCCTTTATGCTGTCTAAATGCCCTAAAGATTTCCATTGTGTTAGTTACATTTCCAGGCTCTGACCAGTAAATTAAAGTCCTGATAATTCTCACTTTGGACAAGTTTTTAGTCTTTAGGAGAAAATGAAGATTAAGAGAAATGAGACAACTTTGCCCATTGCCAGCCTCCACTATCAATCACTCTGAATTGAGAAGCAGCATGGCATAGTGGAAAGAGCACGGCTTGGGAGTCAGAGGTCATGGGTTCTAATCCCGGCTCTGCCACTGATCAACTGTGTGCCTTTGGGCAAGTCACTTCACTTCTTTATGCCTCAGTTACCTCATCTGCAAAATGGGGATTAAGACTGTGAGCCCCACGTGGGACAACCTCATTACCTTGTATCTTCCCCAGCGCTTAGAACAATGCTCGGCACATAGAAAGCATTTAATAATAATAATAATAATAATAATGTTGGTATTTGTTGAGCGCTTACTATGTGCAAAGCACTGTTCTAAGCGCTGGGGTAAACATAGGGGAATCAGGTTGTCCCACGTGGGGCTCACAGTCTTAATCCCCATTTTACAGATGAGGGAACTGAGGCACAGAGAAGTTAAGTGACTTGCCCACAGTCACACAGCTGACAAGTGGCAGAGCTGGGATTCGAACTCATGAGCCCTGACTCCAAAGCCCATGCTCTTTCCACTGCGCCAAAATGCCATCATCATCATCATCATCAATCAATCGTATTTATTTAGTGCTTACTGTATGCAGAGCACTGTATTAAACCCTTGTTGTACAATACAACAGAGTAACAAGGAGCTTATAGTCTAGAGGGGGAGAGAGACACTAAAATTAATTACAGATATGCAAATATATGCTCTGGGGCTGAGGGTGGGGTGAATATCAAGTGCTTAAAGGGTACAGATCAAAGTGGAAGGGTGACACAGAAGAGAGAGGGAGTAGGTGAAATGAGGGCTTAGTTGGGGAAGGCCCCTGGGAGGAGAGGAGATAAGGCTTTGAAGGTGGAGTGAGTGGTGGTAGTCTGTCATAAATGGGGGTGGTCTGCCATATATGAAGGTGAGGGGTAGTGGAGAGTTTCAGGCCAGAGGAAGGGAGTGGGCAAAGGGTCGGTGGTGAGACAGACTAGATCAAAGTAGAATGAGCAGGTTGGCATTAGAGAACCAAAGTATGAGGGCTGGGTTGTGGTAAGAAATCAGTGAGGTTAGGTAGGACGGGGCAAGCTGAGTGAGTGTTTTAAAGCCAATAGTAAGGGGTTTCTGTTAGATGCAGAGGAGTATGACAACTGCTGGAGGTTCTTGAGGAGTGGGGAGACATGGACTGAACATTTTTTTAGAAAAATGAAATGTTCAGCCGAGTAAATTTAGGACTGGAGTGGGGAGAGAGAGGAAGCAGGAAGGTCAGCGAGGAGGCTGATGTAGTAGTCAAGGCAGGAAAGGTAAGTGTTTCAATCAGTATGGTACTAGTTTAATGAGGAAAGGGAGGATTTTAGCAATGTTATTAAGATAGAATGAATAGGATTTAGTGACATAGAATATATGGGTTGAATGAGAGATGAGTTGAGGATAATGCTAAATCAGTGCTGAATAAGAAGCAGCATGGCATAGTGGGTAAAGCATGGACCTGGGAATCACAAGGTCAGGGATTCTAATCCCGGCTCTGCCAATTGTCTGCTGTGTGATCTCGGGAAAGTCACTTTACTTCTGGGTGCCTAAGTTACCTCATCTGTAAAATGGGGATTGAGGCTGTGAGCCCTGTCTTCCCCGTGACTTTCCCATCACTTTAGATAGCATCCCCATCTTCCCTGTCTCATAAGCATAACATCAGCATTATTCTCAAGATCTCTTTTATTCAACCCACATATTCAACCTGTCACCAAATCACAATAGATCTACCTATGCAATATCGCTAAAAACAGCCCTTTCTTCTCCATCCAACCTTAATCCAAGCATTTATCCTATCCCACCTTGACTACTACATCAGCCTCCTTGCTGACCTCCATGCCTCCTGTCTCCCCGCACTCCAGTCCATACTTAATCATAATAATCATGGTATTTGTTAAGCACTTACTATGTGCCAAATACTGTTTTAAGCACTGGGGTATATACAGGGTAATCAGGTTGTCCCATGTGGGGCTAACAGTCTTAATCCCCATTTTACAGATAAGGTTACTGAGGCACAGAGAAGTTAAATGACTTGCCCAAGTTCACACAGCAGACAAATGTCAGGGCCAGGATTAGAACCCACGTCCGGTGACTCCCAAACCCGTGCTGTTTCCACTAAGCCACAGTGCTTCTCTACTTCACTCTGCTGCCCTGAGCATTTTCCAAAAAAAAAAAAAGTTCAGCCCATGTCTTCCCTCTCCTCAAGAACCTCCAGTGGTTGTCCATCCACATCAAACAGAAATTCCTTACCATTGGCCTTTAAGCACTCAATCAGCTTGCCCCCTCCTATCTTACCTCGCTGATTTCCTACTACAACCCTATACATTCACTTTCCTCCTCTAACACCAACCTACTCACTATATCTCAATCTCGTCTCTCTCAGCACTAACCCTTCGTCCAGGTCCTCCCTCTGTCCCAGAACTCCCTCCCCCTTCATATCCGACAGACCATCATTCTTCCCTCCTTCAAAGTCTTATCAAAACCCATGAGGCCTTCCCCAACAAAGCTCTCATTTCTCCTACTCCCTCTCCCTTCTGCATCATCCTTGCACTTGGATTTGTACCTTTTATTCACCCCAATACTTATGTCCATATTCGCAATGTATTTTAATATCTGTCTCCCCCTCTAGACTATGAGTTCCTTGTGATCAGAGAAGGTGTCTACCAACTCTGTGATATTGTACTCTCCTAAGTGCTTAGTACAGTGTTATGTGCACAGTATGAGCTCAATAAATAGAATTGACTGATTAAGCATTTTGATAAGGTGCCAAAGGATGGGGTCTGAGATGCAGGTGGACAGGGGTAGATTCTACGAGATGGCAGGAGATCGTCTCTTGAGGAAACATAGGATAGTCAAAGAGGAACAGGAGAAGGAGGGGGGAACTAGAGAAGAAGAGGGGAGATGTTAGGGAGATTATGCCTGATGGTTTCAATTTTCTCAATTTTATCACTAGTATGCTGCCTTGCCGCAACTCATCTTCTAAGCTGAGTGGGAATGGGCTGGTTTAGTACTTAGCAAGCAAATGCTGGCAGTGATTCTGCACATTGCACCCTTTCCTCAGTTATTGTGATACATAGCCCAGGATAATGGACCTGACGCTACAGTCAGCACTAACTAGCATGTGAGTTGCTTTATAATCGATTCCTGAAATAGTCAGCATTTAAAATTATCATCTTCTTATTTGGAAGCTCCACTTTAATTGCTGGATTTCCCCTCTAAGCAAAAATCACTGTGGTGTGTTTAAACTGAAGGAACTCAGATTCTATGGACATACATGAGCAGTATCCATTATTAACTGAGTTTTACCTACCTCTTGAAATGAGAAAAGATTTCTTTTATGGGCCACATAATTAAATCAGCAGCATATTAAATTCTGACATACACTGCAGAATTTTGGCAGCAGAAACTCAATGGTAGATCACACTTACTAGAAGAAAGGACCTTCTTTCCAGAAACTGTTCTTAAGCCACCAGCTACTGTTTTTATCTTACATTAAGTGACATTTCCTAAGTACTTGTCTTTGCACTCTAATTTGCATATTTACCATTTCACATAAGCATTTCAAAGCATTTATTGAAAAATGTAATTTTCTGAAAGAAACATCAGACCTCAGGGATCAATCTCATTTTATGCCACAATTTGGCAGATGGGGGAAAGAGGGGCTTTGTCTGTCATCATACTGCTCTCTAGAGGTCACCTCTGCCCATGTGATGTAGGTACAGTGACAATTTTGGGTGAAGGTCACCTCCAATGCTGGGCTTTGTGGTGTGGTTAAAGACACATCACTAGATTTCACTAATAATCCTATCAAAAAAGCAATTGATGTGAATTCTTCCTCAGATTATCCTGCAACTTTTTCAAAGGCAAATGGTTCAATAGCTTCTACTCTCTATGTTTTCATAAATCAGAGAGATAATAAAGCTATTCCTTCTTTCAGTTGCTTGCAGTTGCACAGCAACCTGCTTATTCTGGGAACAATTAGCAACAAAAATTTAATAACTATAAGGTTCTCAAGATAATCTGTCAACCTAAATATAGGCCCAGGTGTTAATTAGTTTTATACGTTTGTTGTTACCCATGTTTCTCCAATACCTCTGGCTTCCTAATTTGCTTTTTAATAATAAGAACGACATAACATCACCATTTCCAGGCCCATTAGTCAGATTAGTGCACATTGGTTGGGCCTGATAAAGGCATTCAGTTTAAAGGCCTTCACTTGTCCTCTGAAATTAAAAACAAGATACTTTCATGTAAATTCCTATATTCAAGACCTAAATCTATGTTGCTGAGTTTCCAGTGCAGGTCAATCAATCAATCAATCAATGGTATTTGGGCACTTACCCTGTGTGGAAGTTTCCTGAATTAGACAGCAAAACCCACTGCCCCCAAAATGAATAGGTTAAAAAAATATGCTCTAAAACCAGTTAGTATTGCTCAGCTTTCCTTTAGATGGATCAAGTGGTCTATGGAGTTGTAGATTGCTGCTGATTAGCTGATCAGGCCTGTGTCCGGTCACACCCACCTACCCACACACACACCACGCCTCCTCACCCCATCCTGAGAGGTCTGAAGAAGATGCTACTGATGGTACATGTTTTCTCAGCAGGTGTGGGCATGGCAGATGAGAAGCAACTGACGGTCCTGTCTGTGTCATTGACCGGTAAAGATTACCATTTGCTCCCAGTTGCATTTGCTCCCCAGTCTGGGCCACTGTGACTTCTTGGAGTTACAATCCCTGAAAGCTCTGCTCCAAGACAGTCACCTCATTTCTGATTGCTGCTAACCACAGTGACCAGCCATCTGCTGCTCTCCCAGATGTTCACTGCTAGGCCATGACATTTTAGGTACTACTACACTGAGTCTATAAAACATTTTTTCCATCCACCCAGTTTGTAGTTATACCATTTCAGCTCACTGTTGAGCGGCTGTCTGGGCATCCTGTTGCTGTCCATGGTCTTCCCAGTGACCATATAATGCCAAGATGATTTGTGATTCTGCCTTATCATTTGATAGGTAGCATGCCCAGGGTAGTATGCCCAGTGCCCTAGATGTCAAACATGGGGGCTGGGGTGGGTCCAGATCTCAAAGTCATAAAGAAGGGGGACACTACAATTCCCCTACACTACATTGGTTTGGCCTGAAACTTCTTGTCACATTGGCTCTGACTCCAGTAGAGATCTCATCAATCAATGGTATTGAATGAGAGCTTACTGTGTGCAAAGTGCTGAACTAAGAGCTTGGGAGAGTACAGTTTGACACAGTTTGTAGACATATTCCCTCCCACAATGAGCTTACAGTCTAGGGCCTAAATCATGAAGTATCAGAGCAAAGGCTGTGTCTGCACATGGTGGCAGGCAAACTATTCTTTGTAGAGTGTCATCCTAAAGGCAGTAGGAGACTATAAACCCCTTGTGAGCAGGTATCATATCAACCAACTCTGCTACACTGTACTTTCCCAAGCATTTAATACAATGCTCTGCACAAGTAAGTGCAATAAATACCACTGATTGACTGGGGAGCATTAGAACACTGGAGTGCTGTTGCCATCTCTAAGATTCCTTTTTTGCCTGTGATGAAGGTAGATACATCTCTCTTCAGTGGAACAGCAGTGGAGGATACATACGCATTCTTCAGGGATGCATTTAAGTGCTTGGTTAATTTTGATCTGCAGAGCTTTAAATTTCTTCAGGCTTACCACCTCATCTTTGTCACACCAGCTTCTTAGTTTGTTCTATATTTCAGTGTAGTTTTCAGTAAGCATTCTTTTGTCAGGGTGGGAGGGGGGGAAGGAGAGGAAAGAGTCATGTGGTTCTACAAGGTGATATGGATGCATTGCTCATTTACTGCATCACATTTGGACACTGGAGACTCATCAAATCAGTCTTGGTGCCATCTTCTGCTTGCACCCATATTCCTAAAAGCTGTCTAGTATAGTATATCCTTCAAGACATCAAACACTGGCTACATTGTTTGAGACAACTGTTGATTAGTTCATACCATCGTGTTACTCTAGCCTTATCCAAGTTACCAATTTTTTCTGACATATATGAACTTCAGAATGGTTCATTATTTAAACATTAAGAAATGCCTTGCACACTGTTCAATTAATTTAAAAGGATATTGGAAAAATTTCCCTCAAGTTTTAGCCTAGCCTTTTTTTCACAAGCTGCAAAAAAAGTAATCCAGAGGGAAAGATTTAACAGGCAGTGAAAGAAGTGAGTTTTTCAAATTTTCTTGACATTCTGCATGTCTCCCACTCCTCAAACACCTCCAATGTTCACCCCTTGGCTCAACATCAAGCAGAAATTCCTGACAGTTGGTTTTAAGGCACTCCGCTTAACCACTTTCTTCTCTCACTATGTCTCACCTCACACTCTTCTTCCCTTCACTAACTACTAACTAACCTACTTACTCTGCCTCAGTCTGCTCTCTTCCATCACTGATCTCTTGATCATTTCATTCCTCCTACCTGGAACTCCCTTCCCCCTCTTATCTGATAGATGACAATCTCCCCATCTTCAAAGTCCTTCTGAATCCATATGTTCTCCAGGAAGACTCCCCTCTCAGGATTGCATCTGGAGAGTATCCAGTACTCTACTAGTCTCAGCTACGGGAGGGAGAGTCAAGCAGAGGCCTATCCATTCCATTTCTAGCTTGGGCAGTGGCTAGCCACTAGAAGGCAATCTATTGTGCCACCTAAGCACTCACAACTCCATTACTCACCATTACCCTCATTCTACTAATAGCAGACAAAGCCTACTCTGGGCCCCAGTGGGAGAGAGGGAGAATTGGCAGAGTGGGGTGCTGGCAACTACCCTGATTTGACCTTAATCCCATAATGAGACTCTTTTAGAAAAGCTTAAATGGTGTTTAAATTGGTTTAAAACTGCCCAGCTCTCTGGTAGTCACCATAAAAGACTAATAAGAGTAGTGGCAGTGCTAAATTCCTGGCCTCCCAGGCCTTTGCACCTGAAATTTTTTTGCATGATCATCATCTCTCTGCACCAACCCTACAGGATCTCCCATCCACTCAAGTGATATTTTTAGGCCCTAAAATGGACTGACAAGCCATTAATGCTGAGTCTGAGACAACATTACTTTAAACCAGACTATAGGACAAGTAAATAAAACCATGTCACTAAACCTAAACCCTTGAAAAAGGTTATCCTCCCTTAGGTCAAATTCTAGGTGGTAGTTGGCTGATGAGGACAGTCAGTGTATCAGCTTCAAGTGCCTCCCTTGGAGAGACTCTGGCAGGGTTTGAGTGGTGGAGCCTCTTCATACTAGAATCGACACTGCTCAAGAGTCCCTAATTAGGATGGATAAAAAGGGGAAACCTGCTGAGGAAGAGCCTCCAGGGAGGTTGAAAGGGAAATATTAACAAGCAAGTCTAAAAATAAAGGGTAATGTGAGAGATTCCTCAATTCAGATGGTTGGTGGAAATACAAATGTCATCCAGATTAAGGTGTTGAAGAGGAGTAAATTTAGGGTGTGTAATTTGGGATTCTGGAAATATCGATGAATTCTGAGAGAAATCTTAATGGAATTTTCATAAATGGGAGAGGGAAACCATCTGCCCAAAAAATGAATTGAGAAAAGTAACTTACAGTGAATGTCAAACTCTGGATGAGGCTTTCAAAGTAGGATAACTTTTTAACAAAAAAAGTTTGTCTATCTCTCCTTTATTGGTTTAGGCAATCACTTGTCCAGAGAGAGAGGATTGAGGCAGATGATCTCTTGAGTGACAGATGACAAATTGTTGAAAATCAAATAGTTACATTGCATTCACATCGTTAAAAATAAAAATCAATTGGCCCAAAATTACATTAATCATTAATCGTTGCATTTATTGAGTGCTTAGCATGTGCAAAGCACCATACTAATTGCTTGGGAGAGTGCAATACAACAGAGTTAGCAGACACGTTTCTTGCCTACGAGGAACTTACAGCCTAGAGGGGGAGAACAGTCTAAAAGGGGAAAAAACCTTAGTGTAAAGCTTAAGGCAAGTGATAGGGATGGGTGAAAGTGATTGGTTAGCTATGCTGAATCATGTTATGGTATGTTGATGTTTTAACCTATGAAGAATAGATTTGCCCAAGTCAATGGAAGCCTTTTTGAACCCCAAGGATAAATTCATATACACACATATTTTTATATAGCTCACATTTAACTATATGAAGCAAATATGTTATATTCTCTTCAAATATTGTAAAAGTTTATATTTTTCTGTTAGACTGTAATGATTTGTTGGGAACCAGTAGGGTCTAGAAGGGCATCTGTAAGTAGGAAAAATATTTATTCATTTGGGAAGTTGCAGTATCTCCCTAAGAATCTGTTATGGACTTTCAGATCATTAATGCATTATGTATTTTCAAATGTACCTAATTACATTCCAAAGCAATAACCTGAGCAACTTGGAAGTCATCACTAACGTCCATGAGATGAATAATTAGGCTTTTAACTCTGAACATACACTAGGAACATACCTTCATACTGAAGCCTAATAGCTCAAAAAAAAAACCCAGAAATAATAAATACTGAGAAATATAAATCATTTTTCATAGCCATACAACACAAACAATATTCAAGTTACTGCATTCATTAAATTAATATTAAATTCACTTTTACAATTTGACAAGTGTTGCTTGTTTCTGCTAAGATTAAGAATATATTTGAAATTACAGTATCCTATTCTAGGATGCTGCAGCTGCCATCTAACTTCATAAAAACTACTATACAATTAGCTCAATTGCCAAACAGAATTAGTATGCCAAAGATTTACACCTCCTCTTTCTCTTAGTACATATGTGTTTACCTCTGCGGTGGTTTGGCAAAAATGCCTCATTCTTGGCTCTGTCTACATTCTGCTTCTCTACTGTTCAAGCAGTCATGAAATAAACACTGGACTATACACCCAGGACTGAAAGAAAGCAGAGCAGGAGAAGTGAAAATGAAGAAGTGGGCAGAAAAAAAGTAATTAACTCTGTCTCTGTCCACGTCTTTACTTTTTTTTCTTTTTAAAGGAGAAGTATTGAGTATTACTGAGGCCGAAGTTGTCCTCTCTTGGACTCCTGAGCATAGGAGGAGAAAATAACCAGGAAGGGGTTTAGTAAAGACCAAAATTGAATCTGAATGATGATTTCTAATGTACAATGTTCTGCACAGAAAAAGTGCTTAATAAAGATTATTACTATGACTATAAGAAAAATGGAGACAGGGAACCTGTCATTTCCTTCATTACTCTGGATAGTGGATATGCCCCGATTGGCATTTTCCTATGTAAATTCCAGATTAACCAAAATCTGCAAAGAGAAACCCTACCATTGCATAACAATCTAATGTTAGCGGGTAGATTACAAGTCATGAACCACAAGACTAGCTTCCTGGGCTTCCCTGACAACAGTGCTGATACTCCATTCTGTTATCAGGCGGACCACCTGGCTAATCAGGAGACCCATACCAGGAAACGATAAAAAAAATCCTGTATCTACATGACTTCGGTCTAATGTTTTTGAGCACTTTTTATCTGTAAATTATTTTTGAGCCTGCCTCCTTGTTAGATTGTGACTTCCTTGTAGGCATGTATTGTGTCTTCTACTTCTATTGAACTCTCCCAAGGGCTTCATAGAGGGCTCTACACACAATACATATTTAATAAATACTACTGAGTGATATTCTGAATACCTTAGAAACACAGGCAGAGTCCACAAAAATGTTTCTTCCAGTGTGTAGCTGAGCTATGTGAGCACAGAAGAGCAATATCAGTCAGTCCAAGTACAGTATCTATTGAGCAACTTTACTAGGCTTGTAGCAAAGTATATATAATTAACTCATCAAAGCCCCTGCTTTCAAAGAACATACAGTCTAATGCAGAGACAAAATATATAGAAAAAGTGTTAAAAGTCTTCCCACCTTCCAAGTCTTGTTGAAGCAACATGGCCTAGTGGATAGGACACTGGCCTGAGAGTCAGGACTTGCGTTCTAATTTTTGCTTTGACACTTGCCTGTGTGACCTTGGACAAATCACTTAACTTCTCTGTGCCTCAGTTATCTCATCTGCAACATGGGGATTAAGACTGTGAGCTTCATGTGGGACACAGACTTTGTCCAACCTGATTATCTTGTATCTATCCCAGTGCTCTCTCCAATGAATCAACACCTTGTCATGGCAAGAGAGTTTGCATATGCCAATGAAGCTTAGCTCTATGCCACTGAGAGATATTCTCTCACCAGTGTTACCCATGATGGAAAGGTCTACGCCGAATCATCAACAAAGTCGATTCACCTGTGCTGGGCAGAAGCCGCATGGGAAAGAGTTAAAGGCGGATGATCAAGTGATCAAAAATGTTCATCAAAGACAACGGCAGAGACTTCAGTTTTTTACTGTGCGGAAGAAGGCAATGGTAAATCACGTCCATATATTTTTGTTTTTACCAAGAAAACTCTACAGATATACATACCAGAATAACTACAGATTACGGCATATGTTAGGACGTTCTAGAGAATATATGTTCATGGAGTGCTATGGATTGGAAACGACTTGGCGGCATCTGATGAAGATGACTCCAGTGCTTAGTACAGTACCTGGGACATAGTAAACACTTAGCAGATGCCATAAAAAAAATCACATCTCCTCCAAGAGGTGTTCCCCAAGAAAGCCCTCATTATCTGTACTCCCTTTCCCCTCCATGTCATCTTTGCCCTTGGATGTGTACCCTTTATTCACCCCACCTCAGCCCCACAGTGCTTATGTACACATCCATAATTTATTTAAATATCTGTCTTCCACTATAAATTTGTGGGTAAGGAGCATGTCTACCAAATCTGTTACATTGTTCTCTCCCAAGCACTTAATAAAGTGCTCTGCACATAATAAGCTCTCAATAAATACCATTGATTGATTAATGCTCCTAATCTAAATTAAAGTGAAGATTTTTTTAAAACAATTAAGGAAAATACAGTCATAAATTACTTTCCATTCTGACTACCAACATTCCATTTCTGGGCCGATATAGCCAGAAAACCAAAATTACATAATTCAGTGAAATCTGTTAAAGGGAACTGCCTCATTACTGCGCAGGCCAAAAGAAAAAAGAAAAAATCTAATTTTTTTGATAGATGGGCTTCATGTGGCAGTTTTTGAATAGTTCACAGAGATCAAATCTCTACAAAGACGATTTGGCCTTCTAGGAGATTCTGTCTCATTGTTCTGGTCTCCCAAACAGGTTTTGCTTGTGCTCCCAAGATATATTAAAATGGCAACTCTTTCTTTGCTAGTATTTCCTAGTTAGAATGTAACATTTCATCCATAAATTGAAAAGGGTACTTGGTAAATGTGTTTAATGTGATTTGTTCATATCAGTCATCATGCAATTTTAAAATGCATTTTGCTGGCAAGTGTCAAAATTTCCAAAATTATGGGCTTACGCATGAACCAGCAATATACCCTGATTTCCATTAGCTGAAAATGAATTCTATTGGCTTAGCATATGCTTGCTTTCCAACATAGCTCCAGGGCAATTGAAGAAAATGAAAGTTATTTTATTGCAAAGTTTGGAAGCTACAAAGGTGATAAATAGCTCATAATTCCAGGATTTAAGATTAATATAAAGCTGGTAACTATGATGTCAGTCTTCTTAGAGGCCCCCATAGATCAGGTGTTTCTGCCACAAAACATGAAACATGTAAATCCAAGCTCAGCCTAACAGCCCTTCTACAGTTCTCTGTGGCAGTTGTGGCAGCTAGCTGCTTCCACTATCAGAGGGATGTAGTGTAGAGAAGACAGGGCCAACAGCCTGCTCCCAGTCAGGCACCTTCATTCCTGCCTTCCCCCAGGAGACAAAATTCAGCACAGGGCACCCAACCTCACCTCACCTGACCTCACCTGTCCTCACTTGACCCCCTCCCCTCCACCCCCACACACACCAGTGAAAACCATCACTAGTACCTGATCCGTCAATGGGATTTTGTGGCATCTCATTGGTGATTGGGGAGGAAGTTTGCTTTGAAGCCCCTCCTTGATTGTGGCCAGATTTGCTATCTTGGGGCTCCACGATTCGAGTCTGGGGGTTCACCACCCCGATATCAAGGGGCTTGGAGACATGGGGCACTTGGGTTGATCCCAAGAAGCAATGGGTATGGGGGGCTGAAAAGTCCTGTGGCAGTAGCAGCTCCAAGGGATGCTGTGGGGTTACATTTGGGGACAGGGGGTGGGGGTACAGCGTAGCTGGACCCCGGGACCAGGGGATGGGAGGGATGCTCGGAGGTGGGCCACAGCCCCAGGCGTTCAGGGGCAGGGGGATACAACATGACACTTGGGTCTCAGGGTGTTGAAGGTGGGAATGGGGGTTGAGCTAATCTGATAGCAGAGCCTGCCCCTGGGACTGGAGGAGGTGGGGTGGGAAGTGTGGGGGAGGCATAGGAACAGTCACCCGACGGCAGCACAGAGGGGGTCAGGGAATGTGGGGGGAGGGCATCGCCGCTGAGCTGCCGGAACTAGTCCAATTGCAGCTCCACGTGTTGGATCTTCTAGACTGTGAGCCCGTTGTTGGGTAGGGATTGTCTTTATCTGTTGCCGAATTGTACTTTCCAAGCGCTCAGTTACTGTGTTCTGCACACAGTAAGTGCTCAACAAATACGATTGAATGAATAAATAAATGGATCCTGTGGTCCCTAGAGGAAGAAGGGGCAACGGTGGGGTGTGGGAGCAGCACTGGCATCATTTCCATGGTGGAATTGGCTCAGAACTCTCTTTTTTGCCTGCAGAGTTCGAGCCAGAAGTTGGTCTCAATCTACTACATCAGAGCTGGACTTTGAAGGTGAAACAAAGGAAGAGAAAGTACAAGCTCTTCATCACTTATCAGCATTCCCCAATGGGAGAGAGAACCCTATGAAGTATTTATGCCGATGTGATTAAAATAAAAATCTAACTCCCACCTCACTACTGAATTTTAAAAGAAATTACCTTGAACTTTTTCATTTTTACAGAAGTGTTTAATCCTATTTAGAATCATTTTGAATGTGAAAACTAGATGGTAGAACTTTTTGATCAAATATAAACTAATATTTTACACAAGTAGATATGCACACACACACCCGTCAATGGTATTTGTTGAGCACATACTATGTGCAGAGCACTGAACTAAGTGCTTGGGAGAGTAAAATATAACAGAGTTGGTAGACACATTCCCAGCTAACTTTCATATTTGTTGACAGAGGTGGTAAAGATGTTCCTTGCCCCCAATGAGCTTACCGTCTGGATGTGCTCCTCTACCACATTTTTTGAGCTGTTTCAGTGTATCTTTAAAATATTTGTTCTGCCCTCCCTGCTTGCACATGCCTTATGTTCACCACAGAATAACTCCAAGGGTGTCCTTCTATCTTCTATTCTGCTCATATGTCCTGCCCAGAGGAGTTGTTACTTAGTATGGTGCTTTACACATAGTAAGTGCTCAACAAATACCCCTTTGAGTAGTGCCTTTAACTTCAGTGAGCTGAGTGCCACAACCTCATCATAGGTGATCCTGTCTTACAATTTGGTGCCGAGACTGGCTCAGAGATCATGCTGAATAAACTACTCAAGAACCTTTCTGTGATAAGATCACGTCTCTGTTATAGAAAAGGTAGGACACCACTACAGCTTTTTTTAATTTTGCATTTAATATGAACCTTAATTCCCCATTGTTGCTAAATCCTGTGAATCACCCAAAAAACATGCTGCCTTATTGAGTCAGTTTACTAATACTTCGTCACCAAACTCTGCAATGAGGCACAGGTAGGCAATTGGGTCTACAACCTCCTTGAAAATAGCTAAAGGAAAGGAGGATGTTTGTGCAGTCACTCACTAAATTTAGGACACTCTAATGAGTCAGTCCAAATCAATGAGAAAAGAGAGGTTTCTGGCAATCTGAGCAATTTCAAGTTGACCATGTCATGATGCATTCCATGCAGCCCTGCCTAGTCAGGGCTAGAAGAAGTGTGGCCTAGTGGATAGAGCATGGGCCTGGGAGTCAGAAGGACCTGGATTCTTATCCCGGCTCTGCCTCTTGTCTGCTGTGTGTGACCTTGGGAAAGTCACTTCACTTCTCTATGCCTCAGTTACCTCATCTGTAAAATGGGTATTAAGACTGGGAGCCCCATGTGGGACATGGATTGTGTCCAACCTGATTAGCTTGTATCAATCGAATGCTTAGTGCAGTGTCTGGCACATAGTAAGCGCTTAACAAATACAAAAAAAAGTAAAGAGCACAGGTTTGGGAGTCAGTGGACCTGGGTTTTAATCCCAGCTCTTCCACGTACCTGCTGTGTGACCTTAGGCAAGTCACTTAACTTCTCTATGCTTCAGTTCCCTCGTCTGCAATGAAGATTCAATGCCTGTTCTCCCTCCTACTTAAACTGTGAGCCCCTCGTGGAACCTGATTATCTTGTTTCTATCCCACTGCTTAGTAGAGGGCTTGTCACATAGTAAGTGCTTAACGCATATCACCATTATTGTTATTATTATTATTAGTGAATATTTCTCCTCATAGATCATTTTCTCAGAACCAAAATAGGGATAAATCTCCCTGGTCTTTGTTTTCTAACCATATCTCTGTCATAGGTGAGACACATTCAAACGAAGAGACCATCAGTTCTCACCAGTAGAGGTACACTGGTCTTTAGGAAAACACAACCAGAAGTACATATTCATTTATTCAGTCATATCTATTGAGAGCTTACTGTGTGCAGAGCACACTTGGAAAGTACAATACAGCAATAAAGAGAGGCAATCCCTGCCCATTCTTTTGGCCACATTGGAAGAAACAGCATTGCCTACTGGAAAAAGCATGGGACTAAGAATCAGGGGACCTGGGTTCTGAGAAGCAGTGTGGTTCAGTGGAAAGCACACGGGTTTGGGAGTCAGAGGTCATGGATTTGAAACTCGGCTCTGCCACTTGTCAGCTGTGTGACTGTGGGCAAGTCACTTAACTTCTCTGTGCCTCAGTTACCTCATCTGTAAAATGGGGATCAAGACTGTGAGCCTCATGAGGGACAACCTGATTACCCTGTATCTATCCCAGCACTTAGAACAGTGCTCTACACATAGTAAGTGCTTAACAAATACCAACATTATTATTATCATCATTAATCCCAGTTCTGCCAATTGCCTGCTGTGTGACCTTGGGCAAGTCATTTGACTTCTCTGTGCCTCCATTTCCTCACTGTAAAAATGAGGATTAAATACCTGTTCTCTCTCCTACGTAGAATATGAGACCCATGTGGGTCAAGGACTGTGCCCAACCTGATTAACTTGTATCTACCCCAGTGCTTAGAAAAGTGTTTGGCACATAGTGCTTAATTTTTTAAAAAAGATAATTGGGAATGAAAAGAATGGTGGCAGGATAATTCAGAATTAAGCAGATCTCAACTTTGCATAGTTAGTGAGATTGTGCTATAAATTCTGGTCACCATCTGCCACCGGCTGTCATTCACAGATCTTGAACAGGGCTTCCATCTAACAAAAAGTCACCTAATGGCTTTTAAAAATACTAAACTTAAAATTAAAAAGGCAAACGAAATGCAACCTCCAATATCGATTAAATGCCCACAAGTTTTATCACCATGTAATTGCTTCACAATCTGTTTTTCAGCAGTGCAAGCACAGTGGTTTCTGAATAAAAATGTTCATTTCAAGGTAGCTCTGTAATTTATTGTGCCAGTTACTGCTATATTATAAAATCTAATGCAATATCTCTGAGGGCAACAAAGCTTATGTTTTTCTCTATTTGTCATGTACTCTTCATGTCAGACTCAGACTCTTATCTTTAATCAATTTATAATTAGAAGGTGAAGAGGACAATAGTATTTGCAAACTGTACCTATAATAGAGGTTATTGGAAATGAGATGGCCACACTTGGAATGTGTCTGGGAGTGACCTTATCATCTTCTTTGGAGTCTAGATATGATATAGGTGTACCAAGAATATATATGTATATTTATACCAAATTTTTAAAAACTGATAATTGGGAGAGGATTACATGGAAGCAGGATAATTCAAAATTAAACAGATCTCAACTTTGCATAGCAATGGCTATACTATCTGGCCACCGGCTGTCATTCACAGATCTTAAATAAGCCTTTCACCTAACAAAAAGACTGTTATGTGTCAGGAGGGAATTCTGTTCAAACTGTGACAAGAAATGAAAGCTGCTAAATCCCTGATATTCATGCAACTCGGGGTTCGGTCCTCTTGACTATATTATGATAATACCTGCACCTTTGTAGCGATTACCACTCAAGACCCAAAGTGCTTTTTAAATATTGAATTTGATTCTTCTCTTTGTGGCTGAGAGAATACTGGTTTCCTGCCCTCCTCCCAATTGTCCCAGAGAAGATTCCCTGCTTCTTATCTGTGGATGGAAAAGGAAGCGTAATGGAAGCAGTCGACTCTCTGGAGCTGGTTTCTTATCAGATAAGCTTACTCAGGTAGAATGGCCATGCTCAGAGCCACTTCAGCTCTATATGTTACCTGAGTAATTCAAGAAAAAAAAATCCTCCAATTCAGGGAGACAGAAAGGGAAAGACTACTATATCAACCAATGGTATTTATTAAGCGCTTCCTATGTGCAGAGCCCCATAATGGCGCTTTTGAGAGTCCTATACGGCAGAATTGGTAGACATGTTCCCTACCCACTACAAGTTTACAGTCTAGAGCAGAATCACCTTCAATATGAACTACCTACATTCATCCCAGGCCTGTGTCACCTTATTTGATTCTTTGTGCTGCTTCCCAGTCCCTGACAATTCTGCCAGTGGGGCTTGGGTGGAAATGGCCAAAGTTTCCCTATCCTCCTCCCTTCCCTTCACTCACTCTCCTCTTTCCACACTGCTGTCCAGGCTTCTGCTGGTAAGGTATGAAACATGGGTGTACTCAAGAATGGCAACGAAGGCAGTGGAAATAAAGATCCCTAGGAGGAAAAGAGAAGCAGCATTCCTTAGTAGATAGAGTGCAGGCCTGGGAGTCAGAAGCACCTGGGTTCTAATTCCAGCTCCCTCACTTGTCTGTTGTGTGATCTTGGGCAAGTCACTTAACTTCTCGGAGTCTCCTGTCCTTCTTCTGTAAAATGGGGCTTGAGACTGTGAGCCTTATGTGGGACAGGGAGTGTGTACAACCTGATTTGCTTTTCTCTATCCCAGTATTTAGTACAGTGCCTGGCCCATAAGTAAGCTCATAACAAATACCACAGAAAAAGAAAATGTATTTTATCACTTCCTCAGAGAAATGGCTGCTTTACTCTCTTCGCATAAATAGCCCTCAACTGCCACACTCTATTTTAACGGTGATTTCCTTGTAATAACTTTATAGCAGACACCACTGTATCCTAAAAGCAAAATTAATACTTTGTTGTAACAGCTTGGAATATTATCTGATTACTGAAATCTGTAGCATTAAATTAATTATGCAGGAGTATCTGATTTCAAAACCTGCCCCATCAAGTTTTACATATTTTTCCACTAAACATCCATCTTTTCCCAATTTCAGAACACAAAAACTATGCCTTTCCCAGCAGCCCAGGATAAGTCAGAGCTGGGTTTCCAAGGCCCAATCTTTCTGATGTCTAAGGGAAGCTGTGTGGCCTAGTGGAAAGAGCATCATCCTGGAAGTCAAAAGACCTAGATTCTAATTCCAGATCCACCACTTGTTTGCTGTGTGACCTTGAGCAAGTCAATTAACTTCTCTGGGTCTCAGTTACCTCATCTGTAAAATGTGGGATAAGACGGTGAGGCCCCTGTGGGACAGGGACTGTGGCCAACCTGATTATCTACCGCAGTACTTAGTTCAGTGTCTGGCGCTCCCTCCCTTCCCCTCCATATTTACCAGGCCACCACTCTCTGCACTTTCAAATTGGCAAATACTAACACCGAATTAGCTTCCCATTTTGAGCTTTACATGGCAGCCACTCAACTATGATTAATATGAAACTGATATTGATTCCCCCTACAGCCAGACACTGTGAAAGCTTTTATGATTTTTGTATGATAGACTAGATAAAAGGAAACGAGGTCTTAAAATTCTCCTTAATGTGGTCCATGTATAATAGCTACCCTCTATGAACACTAATGTTTTCCCGTAAGGTATAGAAGATTTGAGAATATATGAACTTTCTAAGTCAACACTGGATCATTCTTTGCTTGAGGAAGAAATCTTTAGAATCAATTTTCACTGGACTGCTTCCAGGGAAATCAGATTATAGACTTACTTGTATCCATTAACGTCAGTGTGCTGTGAATTACAAAATAGTTTTCAGACAACCTTAAAGTTAGTGAAAAGCAACATAGATTTCATTTATTATTTTTCCCATTTTAAAAATAAATGATTACCATTTTATAACTACATTAATTGGACTCCATTAATTTAAAATGCAGCCATTAGTTTTATACTGATTCTCTATTCTGGCTTGGATCAAATGTTTCATTTTCCTTTCAGTATGAAATGGAATGCAATACTTTCAAAATTAAAGTTTCACAGGCTCTTAAGCCTGAAAGGAAACTCAGCTAGTCATTTGCTCTATCCCCACTATCTTAGCAAGCATCACCAAGTTTACACCAATCACCAAAGATGAGAATTGACCCTATTTATAAAAACTTCCAGAGAAGAAAATTCCACAATCCCCATGACTGACCCATTTCAGGAGTTTCTGAAATTATTCTTTTCGATGCATTTTTTTCTTTGGGGAAAAAATGTTCTGGATTGTTCCTCTGACTAATTCTGGAAAGATATCAATCCTGAGACTGGGGCTGAGTAGACATGATAAAGAGAGGAGATGTCATTGGTACAATCAGTCCACCAAGCAGTGGTTTCAATTGAGCACTTACTGAATGCAGTGCACTGTACTAAGTGCTTGGGAAAGTACTATACAACAAAGTTGATAGACATGATCCCTGCCCACAAGGAGCTGACAGTCTACAGAGAGAGACAGACATTGAAATAGATTAGGAAAAGGGAGATTAGGAAAGTAAAATAATATTTACAGAAGTATTGGGGGCTGGGGTATCACAGTGCTAAAGGGGTACACAGCCAAGTCAGAGTCAAGGCAGAGGGGAAGGTAGATGGGGAAATAGAGGGCTGAGTCTGGGAAGGCCTCTTGAAGATGTGATTTTAGGAAGGGTTTGAAGGTGGGGAGAGTGGTGGACTGTCAGATATGAAGGAGGAGGGAGTTCCAGGCCTGAGGGAGAACATGGGCAGAGGCTCAGTCGTGGGAGAGATGAGATTGAGGTATAGAGAGTAGGTAGGTGTTAGAAGAGAGGAGTGTGAGGGTTGGGTTCTAATATTAATCAATGGTATTTATTGATTGTGGGCCTGGGGTAAATATCAAGTTTAGGTAGGATCGAAAGAGCTGACTGAATACTTTAAAACCCATAGTAAGGAGTTTCTGTTTGATATGGAGGTAGATGGACAACCACTGGAAGTCTTTGAGGAGTGAGGAGATATGGCTCCAGAGAAGCAGCATGACTCAATGGAAAGAGCCTGGGCTTGGGAGTCAGAGGATGTGGGTTCTAATCCCAACTGCCATTTGTCTGCTGTGTGACCTTGGACAAGCCACTTCATTTCTCCGTGTCTCAGTTATCTCATCTGTAAAATAGGGATTAAGACTGTGAGCCCCACGTGGGACAACCTGATTACCTTGTATCTACCCCAGAACTTAGAACACTGCTTGACACATAGTGAGCTCTTAACAAATACCATTATTATTATTATTATTATATGTACTAAATTTTTTTTTAGAAAAACAATCCAGGCAGAGAAGTGAAGTATGGATTGGAGAAGGGAGAGATAAGATGCAGGGAATTCAGCAAGGAGGCTGATGCAGTAGTCAAGGAGGGAAATGATGAGTGTGTGGATCTATGTGGTATCGGTTCAGATGGAGAGGATAGGGCAGGTTCTAGAAATCTTGTGAAGGTAGAACCGACAGGATTTAGTGACAAATTGAATGGGTGGGATGAATGAGAGAGATAAGTCGAGTATAATGCCAAGATTATGGACTTATGAGACAGGGTGATTAGTAGTGTTGTTTATAGTGATGAGAAAGTCAGGGGAAGGACAGGATTTGGGTGGGAAGATGAGGAGTTCTGTTTTGGATATTCCAAGTTTGAGGTGTCAATGAGACGTCCAAGTAGAGGTGAAGGCAGGAGGAAATGAGAGACTGCTGGGAAAGAGAGAGGTCAAGATTGGAGAGGTAGATTTAGGAATCATCCACCTAGAGATAGTAGTTGAAACTGTGGGGACAAATGAGGTTTCCAAGGGGGTAGGTGTAGGTGCTGTCACTATAGACAACACCACCATCATCCCTGTCTCATAAGCTCGTAACTTTGGCATTATCCTCAAGTCATTTCTCTCATTCAACCCACATATTCAATCTGTCACTAAATCCTGTCTGTCCTATCTTCACAACATCACTAATATTTGTCCTTTCCTCTCCATTCAAACTGCTACTATACTGATTCAAGTAATTATATCCTGCCTTGACTACTGCATTAACCTCCTTGCTAATTTCACTGCCTCTTGTTTCTCCCCAGTCCAGCCCATATTTTACTCTCCTGCCTAGACCATTTTCCTACAAAACCATTCAGTCCACATCTCCTCACTCTTCAAGAATCTCCGGTGGTCACCCATCCACCTCCACATCAAAAATAAACTCCTTACTTTGGGCTTCAAACCACTCAATCATTTCGTCCCCTCCTACCTTTACCTTGCTGATTTCCAATTACAGCCCAGCCAGCACACTCGCTCCTCTGACGCCAATGTAGCCATTGTACCTCGATCTCATTTATCTCGCCACTTACTTCTTGCCTATATCCACTCTTTGGCACGGAACTCCCTCACCCTTCACGTCTGACAGGCCAACGCACTCCCCACTTACAGAGTCTTTTAAAAGCACAAGTCCTCCAAGAGGCATTTTCTGACTAACCCCTCATTTTCCCTACTCCCTCTCCCTTCTGCATCTCCTATGCACTTTAATCTGTTTGTTTTAAGCACTTCATATGCAGCCTACACTCAGCCCCATAACACCTATTTCCATATGCATAGTTTTTTCATGTCTGTCTCTCCCTCTAGACTGTAAACTCCCTGTGGGCAAGAAATAACTCTACCAACTCTGTTGTGTCATATTCTCTCAAGCACTTAGTACCGTGCTCTGCACACAGTAAACGCTCAATGAATATCACTGAGCTCACTGTGGGAGGGAACGTGACTGCTAACTCTGTTGTACTCTCCCAAGCGCTTAGTACAGTGCTCTATACATAGTAAGTGGACAATAAATACCATTGATTGGAGTCCCAGCTCTGTCACTGACCTACTGTGTGACCTCGGGCCAGTTGCATAACCTCTCTGGGCCTTGGTTTCCTCATCTGCAAAATGGGGATAAGATAGATTGTGAGCCCCATATGGGACAGGGACTGGGTCCAATCTCATAACCTTGAAACTACCCTAGCATTTACCATATGGTAAGCATTTAATAAATGTGTAATGTTTAATAACAACTACAATGGTGACTTGAAGGTAAAGACAGTGCCCATTTACTCTTGAAAGAAATCCAACACATTCTAATGTATGTGAAAGAACTTAGTACCAGTTTTTGAATAGTAATAATGACTTGTGATGAACCTCAAAGTGCCCAAAACCCTGATTTTTTTCATGTTTTTACTATCTTCATTCTAAGTGAATGAGGTCTTGATGTAATGTGTTTCTGAGCCCTTGCTCATATGAAGACAACACCCTCTATAGAATCAAGGTGGCCCTTTTCCTCACATCATTGGAGTGTGACCCTTTTGGGAAGCTACTCAATTAATCAATCATATTTATTGAGCATTTAGTATGTGCAGAGCACTGTACTAAGCACTTACAACAATACCATATAACAATATAATGGAGTTGATAGACGTGTTCCCTGCCCACAACAAGCTTCCAGTCTAGAGGGGGAGGCAGACATTAATATAAATAAATGTTACAGATTTATACATAAGTGCTATGGGGCTGAGGGAGGGGTGAATAAAGGAAACAAATCAGGACAATACAGAAGACAGTGAGAGAAGAGAAAAATGAGGGCTTAGTCAGGGAAGGCCTCTTGGCGGAGATGTGTCTTCAATAGGGCTTTAAAGGTGGAGAGAGTAATTGTCTGTCAGATATGAAGAGAGAAGAAGTCAATGGAGCAGCTCAGACTGGAGCTCACTTAGTGCTCCATAGAAATGAATAAGAATGTGTGTCATCATGGTCTTGGACTCAGAGGACCTGGGTTCTAATTGCCTTCTGTGTGACCTTGGTCAAGTCACTTAACTTCTCTGTGCCTTAGTTCCCTCAATTGTAAAATGGAGACCTGTTCTCCCTCTTATTTATACTGTGAGCTCCACACAGGACAGGGACGGTATCTGACCTAATTAGTTGTACCTACCCCAGCACTTAGAACAGTGTCAGATGCAAAGTAAGTGCTTAACGAATACCATAAATTTTAAAAAAAGATCAATGGTTGAGGGAAGAAGATTCTGAGATGAGAAAACCTGTTCAAATGAAATATTTTGTTACCTTTCCAAGCAATTCCATGCATTTCTTCATGAGCACTGCTTTCATTATTCATGAACAGAGGCATGTAAGTAAGCAAATGCTATAAAACATTTAACACTTTCTGTCATTTTTATGAGCATTTTAAAGGATTGCAAAAAGGAAACAAAAAATAAATGTTAAGTCTGGGAAAGTTCTTTTGGAAAGCTTCTGTTGAACTTTTATCATAAAGAATCCCAACAAAATCCATAGCCTTTGAAAGGAAAGAGAAAATAATTAAATTCATTAATCAGAGAATAAACAAGGCATCAGTTTATCATCTCCCTGGCTAATATATGCAGATTCAAGTTAGATAGAAAGAAGTTGGATAACAGGCATTTACTTGTTGCTTTATGAAGTGAATCCTTTCAACATGGCCTGAGGGAGTCAGAGCTTTATTAACAGGATTAGCAGAAAGATGGGTTAGGGGAAAAACACCTACAGTGGTATAACCACTATCCACTTCGATGTTTTCCTGCCTACTATGGGCCCAGTGTAACCACTGCATGAAGCAGCGTGGTCAAGTGGATAGAGCACAGGCCTGGAAGTCAGAACAATTTAGGGTTTCCAACCCAGCTCTGCCACTTGTCTGCTGTGTGACCTTGGGTGAGTCACTTAACATCTTTTTGCTTCAGTTACCTAATCTGTAAAATGGGGGTGAAAACTGTAAGCCCCATGTGAGACATAGAGTGTGTCCAATGTGATTAGCTTGTATCCACCCTCGCGCTTAGTACAGTGCCTGGCACATAGTAAGCACTTAACAAATACCATTAAAAACAACAAAAACTAAAAAAAAAAAAAACCCAGCTGCATAAAGACTCATCCATACACAGAACAGTGGGCTCAGTTCTACTTCCATAGTACTACTTCCTCAAGAGATCTGATTAGAAAGGACAATGAGAATATTCCCATTAAACCAGTATTCCCTATTGTCTACCATTACTGGACCCACAGCATGGACAGAATCAAAATGAGTTAAAGGCACAAGTCAACACCACCTTAACTGTAGAATGTAGCAGCTGTAGATTGACTAGACTTGTTCAAGGCAATCTGAAATAGAGGAAATAGAGTGACTTTGGGAGCAGAGGCTTTTGGACAGGCTGACCACATAATACGAAAACTGGCTGAAAGTATGGAAGAGGCTGCTGATCGCACATCGGCCACATGCATGGCTTCCGGTGCAGCTCTGTGTCTGCTCAACCCAGAAAGGATTTGGGGGGAAGGGGGGTCAGGCAGGCACGGATGGCAAGGACCAAGCAGTGGTATGTTCCAAGGTGAATCGGGGCACCCGCCATCTCAAGGTCAAAATGCTATCTCATGACTGCCCAAGCTAGCAAAGCAGAACTCAGAAGCGGGGCAAGACACCGTCCCCACGACTGAAGCTGCCGGACACTCCAGGCCAGGAATGTAGAAGAAGTGTCCTTCACCTCCATGCCAACCAAATTAGGTATGGAGGAACAGGAGGGGGGGAGGAGGGGCACTGATTCTATGATTCCATTTATCTATTTTGATGGTATTGATGACTACTTGTTTTGCTGTCTGCCTCCCCCTTTTAAACTGTGAGCCGGTTGTGGGGCAGGGATTGTCTCTATCTGTTGCCAAATTGTACATTCCAAGTGCTTAGTATAGTGCTCTGCACACAGTAAATGTTCAATAAATATGATTGAATGAAAGAAATGAATGACACTGAGATTGGATAAACAGAAACCGGAAGTCTGAATGGCCCAGGAGGACAGATAATAAATGCCTGCCACCTCCGACTTTCTGGGCAGCAGATCGAGACTTGTGGTATCTGTTAGTGCTTACTATGTGCCAGGAACTGTATTAAGTGCTGGGGAGAGACAAGCAAATAGGGTGGGACATAGTCCCACATCGGGCTCACAGTCTTAATCTCCATTTTACAGATGAGGGAACTGAGGAACAGAGAAGTGATGTGATTTGCCCAAGGTCAAATAACAGAAAAGTGGCAGAGCTGTGATTAGAACCCATGGCCTTCTGACTTCCAGGCCCATGTTCCTTTCACTAGGCCATGCTGCTTCTCTACATAAGACATACAAGAACATAGGAAACGCCACTCTTTGGTCAGACCAATGGTCCTGTGTTCTGTCAGCGGTAACTCACTGTGTAACACTCATTCATGAATTCATCCAAATCCCTCCTGAATCTACTCATATTTTTGGCGTGCATAACTTCCTGTGGGATCAAATTACATCTGCTTACCATCTGCTATGTGAAGAAATATTTCTTTGCTAGGATGAGTAGAGGTGGTTGTTTGGAATAACCACACATTAAGATGGATGTCATCGAAGACCTTATTTCTGTAAGAATCGTCTTTATGTCAATTATGTCCAGGTTCTGCTTATGTAGGTGAGATTCTGGCACAAAATATTTTTAGCATTCAAAGTCCTGAAAGCATTTCCAGGCCCATAATCTGATGTGTTATATATTAACTAAGGCACAGTTTAGCTTACACCATTGTTCCAGAGAAGGAGTTTTCTTCTTCATTACTGTAAACAGAAAGTCATTAAAAGTCATTAATAGGAGTACAATTTTGTGCAGAGCTCAGTTGAGAGCTGAAAAGACAGACCAAGAGTCTTTTGACACTCTGCAGCTGAAGGCTTGGCTGATTCCGCTCAAACCCCTAAGGTTCAAGCCATGATCATTCCAACATGGAGCTTTGCTATTCATTCATTCATTCATTCATTCATTCATTCAATTGTATTTGCTGAGTGCTTACTGTGTGCAAAGCACTGTACTAAGGGCTTGGGAGAATATGGTAATAAACAGACATACTCCCTGTGCTCCCATCAGGATCAGTAGGGCAGTGATGATCAGGTGAGAATTACTTGCTACTGATGGGCACCCCTGCAACTCCCTTGTCAGGCAGAACCAGGCCTTCCTTGGGAAAATGAGGGGGAAAATGGTGGAGGAATACTGTCCATCAATATGCAGTACACGTTAACTAGGATATTGTAGAAAAGCAGTGTGATCTAGTGGAAAGAGCCCGGGCCTTGGAGTTAGAGGACCTGGGTTCTAATCCTGGCTCCACCACTTATCTGCTGTGACCTTGGACGAGTCACTTAACTTCTCTGTGCCTCAGCTCCATTATCTGCGAAATGGGGATTCATAACCTATTCTCCCTCCTAATTAGATTATAAGCCTTAAGTGGGACCTTAGTAACTTGTATCTACCCCAGCACTTAGTACAATGCTTGGCACATAGTAAGTGTTCAACAAATACCACAGTTATTATTAGTACGAAGGAGGGGATGAGGAGAGAGCGGTCAGCAGGAAAGACAGGAGGCAGACTGCACCAAAATGCAGTTGACAGATATTTTGATTTTGAGCTAATCTTTTCACCATATTTTAAAATGTCACTATCCCCAGGCTCACTTCCTTGACCTTATCTGGGAAAAAAATGTGATACCCATTTACTGGCATAATTCCCTGAAGAGCAGGCAAAGATGAATCTCAAGAACAGGGAAGTTTCAAAAAATACGATCATTCATTTTATTCTCTTGAGTAAAAAGTAAAATCCTGAATTTCTCACTGAAAGGAACAGAATGGGTATTTCTCTATTGCAAAGTTCCATAAAATGTCTCTAAAATATAGAAAAATACAAGCAAATATACCCATGTCACCTGTCATCCAGATATACTCTGGCCCTCTAGTGCTAACCTTATCACTGTGCCTCATTCTTGCCTGTCCCACCATCGACCCCTGGCCCGTGTCCTACCTGTGGCCTGGAATGCCCTCCCTCCTTAAATCGGCTAGACAATCACACTTCCCCTCGCTTCTCAAATCCACCAATCACACTTCTCCCACTTCAAAGCCCTATTGAAGGCTCACCTCCTCCAGGAGACCTCCTCAGACTAAGCCCCCCTTTTTCCTCAGATCCCCCTTCCCTCCCCATCGCCCTGACTCGCTCCCTTTGCTCTACCCCCTCCCCTCCCCACAGCACGTATGTATATATGTACATATCTGTAATTCTATTTATTTATATTAATGTCTGTTTACTTGTTTTGATGTGTATATATCTAAAATTATATTACTTATATTGATGCTATTCATGCCTGTTTACTTGTTTTGATGTCTGTCTCCTCCCTTTTAGACTGTAAGCCCACTGTGGGCAGGGATTGTCTCTATTGCTGAATTGTAGTTTCCAAGTGGTTAATACGGTGCTCTGCACACAGTAAACGCTCACTAAATATGATTGAATGAATGACTATTGAATATTTCTTAAGCATAGATCCCCAAGAGTCTTCCATTTAAAAAGATCAGTTCTGGAACCAAAATGTTACTTCTGAATTAGTAAGTGCTATCTCTAACTTTAATCAGGCAATTAACAAATTCATTTTCTAAATTCCTACTGAGTTCAGAACACTGTACCTAGCACTTTGGAAAGTACAGTATAAATAAGGAGACCCAATCCCTGCCCTTAAGGAGTTAATAATCTAATAGGGGAGATAGACAGATAAAAAATTATTTACAGTTAAGAGGAATAAGAGAGACACCATTGGTTATAACAAGAGAACAGAAAGATGGATAAGGGAATAAATGTATGCAAAAATAGTCGGATATGGTATGTAAATTGATATGTGCATAACTCTTACAGAAAGTTATGAAATATTTAGGTTTTTTTCCACTCCTACTGAAATAAGAATGACTCTAATTAAATAAATAGCACTCATAAAGTGCAGCATAAATATAGCAGCAGTCCATTGGAGTTCAAGAACGAGGCAAGTAATTGGGAGTTTTTTTGGCATGTACCAGTGTGGCTGATAAGACTGATACTTAAGTGACAACTTCTACCATATGATGGGCATGTACAGAGTGCCCCTTATTGCACAGTAGCATTTGTTACCCACTGTGCCTGCCACTGTTTTTGTTTTTTCCTGCTTTATCATGATTTTCTCAAAACCTCTGCTCTAAAACACTTCCTCTACCCTCCTTTTTCTCCCCTTCAGTTCTCTTGAGTAGCTGTCATTCATTCTCCTCACTGTCACACCAAGCAAAGGTGTGATGCAAATGAGTATTGCTTAGATGCTGGTGAACTGCTGGCACTCCAAAATGCTACTGACTGGACTCTTATTTAACCATTTCATTTTTAAGAATGGCACAGTGGTGGCACTTTATGAAACTGCTCCAGAGGTTGCTTGTGACATGTGGTAAATCCAAGTCTCAGTCATATAATAATAATAATGTTGGTATAGAAGGTTGGACTAAAATTCTTCTCTAAGTCTTCAGTTTGGTATGAAGCTTGTTAGTATGTGATATTATTAGAGAAGCAGCATGGACTAGTGGAAAGAACACAGACCTGGGATTCAAAGAACCTGGGTTCTAATCGTAGTTCTGCCAATTACCTCCTGTGTGTCCTTGGTCAAGTCACTTAATAATAATAATAATAATAATGTTAGTATTTGTTAAGTGCTTACTATGTGCTGAGCACTGTTCTAAGCGCTGGGGTAGACACAGGGGAATCAGGTTGTCCCATGTGGGGCTCACAGTCTTAATCCCCATTTTACAGATGAGGGAACTGAGGCACAGAGAAGTTAAGTGACTTGCCCACAGTCACACAGCCAACAAGTGGCAGAGCTGGGATTCGAACTCATGAGCCCTGACTCCAAAGCCCGTGCTCTTTCCACTGAGCCACGCTGCTTCTCTGTGCTTCAGTTCCCTCAACTGCAAAGTGGGGATTCAATAACTGTTCTCCCTCCTACTTAGACTGAGCCCCATGATTTGGGACCTGATTATCATGTATCTACCCCAGCACTTAGTACAGTGCTTGACACATAGTAAACACTTAACAAATACTAGTATTATTATTACTATTGTTATTATCATTATTATCTTGATGCCATACTGTTAGTCTCCCAGAGGACATGCTTAGCCTTGGGCAGGGAATGTGTCTACAAATTCTACTGTATTGTCCTCTCCCAAGCGTTTAGCACAGTGTTTTGTACACTGTAAGCATCAATAAATATCACTGATGGATTGGTTGATGGATTAGGCTTCTCGATTCCATTTTCTACCTCTTTGTCAATCTTCAAATCATTGTTCACAACAGCATCCATGTGTTGCTCATGGAGAAGCTTGGCTATCCATCAGGGTGATTATCAATCCATAGAGATTTCCTTTTTCTGAATGCGTATCTTCTTGTGCATATTCTGAATATATAGCATTGTCAGACAGTTACATTATGCTTACAGTTCACCATTATCAGGACTGATTCATGATGCTTTTGGCCTGTTGAGATGAAAGAGATTCCCATAGAATCAAAATCATTCTAACAGCCTCCTGATTCCTTGTTATGTGTCAGAGCTCGGCTACATAGACTACATCAAACAAGGCTGGACCTAATACACAGCCCTGCTTTAAACCCTGGTGCTGAAGGGGAAAGGATTTTCTTATGGTTTTTTATGGTATTTGTTAGGTGCTTACTGTGTGCTCTAAAAGCTAGGGTAGATAAAAGTTAATCAGGTTAGACACAGTCCCTGTCCCACATGGGGTTCACAGTCTTAACTAGGAAGGAGAGGACACTCTTCTATTTCAGAAGTCCCCAGCTATATCACTTGATATAGATCTTGATAAACTTATCAGTGGAACCCAAGCATTTTCTTAGTTGCAAGATCCCAGCTCTATTAAGACTTGCAAATGTTTTATAAGGTTGAGCCCTTCTTCTCAACGTGCCTTGGGCCTACGGGGCAGTGAGGGATTTAAACAGCCACAAAGCCTTTTCAAATACTAGAACTTTTAGGAAGTTTTGGTTGTGACTGGATTTTGAATGACTGCACCCAGAAATCAATATGAAAGATAATGTTCAGAGTCCACTGGACTTGTTGGACTCTGAACATTATCCTTCATGTTGATTTTTTTATCATTTATTTTATTATTATTTCAACTTCCCTATCATATCTGCCACCAAACCCCTACCTGCGTTACTTTTAGACCGTGTGCCCCTGAAGGGCCAGGGACCAGGTCTAATTTTCCCCATGTATTTTTTTCCAGCATACAATACAGTGCTCCACACACAGTAGGTGCTTAATACTATGACTTCTACAAATTCTATCAGCCCCTTTTAGAAAGGAAATGCTTCTACCAACATTATTATATTGTACTGAAGCAGCATGACCTAGTGGAAAGGACACAGGCCTGGGAGTCAGAGGACCCGGGTTCTTATCCCAGTTTTTCCACTTGTGTGCTGTGTGACCTGGGCAAGTCATTTAACTTCGCTGACCCTCAGTCTCCTCATCTGTAAAATGGGGACAATACCTGTTCTCTCTCTCCTACTTAGACTGTGAACCCCTTGTCAGACAGGGACTGTGTCCAACCTGATAGTCTTGTATCTACCCCAGTGCTTAGTACAGGGCTTGGCACATAGTAAGCACTTAGCAAATACCACAATAATCATCATTATATTGTACTTTCCCAAGCACTTAGTAAAGTGCTCGGCACAGTAAGCACTCACAAGTGCCACTGATTCATTACTGCAATGCAGTTGTTGATGTGGATCCCTATATTTCTCCTTTAGCTGATATGCAGCAAGGCCCTTTTCCACTGAGCTCTGCTGTGGTCTAAGGCCACACCATGATTCTGGAATGTTCTTCAGCAGTAAATCCAAGATAACTTAATCTAGAATCTTGCCACTAACAGAGAGCAGTGAGAGCTCATGATGAATTCCAAAATCAAGACTTTCATATTTCTTCTTGAAGATGGTAAATTAAAGTTCACAAAGCTCCTAAAAGTTTCTATCACACCCAGATAATAGCTCAGGAATTGGGAACCTGGAGTTCAAAAAAATATTACTTGTCAGTAATGAACTGGAATAAGATAAGATTCCCAACACTGTACATCATACAACTGTAAAATTGAAACACCTTTATAACAGAATCAGTTCTCTTCTCCTTAGGAATAAGAAGATTATGTAACTATGTCATTTTTATTCATGCAAATTTGATTTTGGTGCTTCAGAAATCTTCACCTAAGCATTTCCTTTCCATGACAATTATTTCATTATGCAAGAATTGTGCCAAATTAGAAATTTTAAGTGATCCTGATTCAGGCTATGAAGTGTAAAAATAAAGGCCTTGTTATCGACTACTAGAACGATGTGAACAAATTAAGTATGACTTAATAGTGCAGAAAAAAAAGGAGAAACGGTTAGTACCTAATAAGTAGATACATGGGCTTCATTAGCATAGCTTTGAGTTTTTCTAGGGTGATTTTAGTAGCTAATTAATTAAGCCCCTACCAATAAGATGTATTAGATTAATATGACTCCACTCTTGGCTTCAAACAGCAGCACTAATTAACCCCATAATTGATATGTTTCTCAGCACAAGTAAAACTTATAGCATTTATCAGAAGAGTTATTAAAATTAAGGAAAAGAAAATGAATAGCATGAGTTGATTTAATGATGTGTCATGATCACTTTTCTGACATAGGGGGAAACTCCATTTAACTCTGGCCTTGGCTCCTCACTGTCTGACACTCTCTCAGCCCAATCTAAAATTAAATGCACCTCTTCCACAGCACCTCTTCAATCTACCCAATATTCTCATTTCTCACCTAGAGGATTGAAACAATAAATCAATCAAATGAATTTATTGAGCAGTTATTGTGTGCAAAGCATTGGATGAAGCACTTGGGAAAGTGCAATTCAATCATTATTATTATGTTCCCTGCACACAATGAGCTCAAAGTCTAGAAGGTGGGACAGATAACATATATGAATAAATTGCAGATATGAACATAAGTGCTGTGGGGCTGAGGGAGGGGTGAAAAAAGGATGCAAATCCAAAAACAATACAGGAGAGAATGGGAGAAAAGGAAATGAGGAATTAGTTGGGGAAGGCCTCTTGGAGGAGATGTGCTTTTAATGAGGCTTTGAAGGCAGGGAGAGTGATCTTCTGTTGGATATGAAGAGAGAGGGCATTCCAGGCCAGAGGCAGGATGTGGGCAAGGGGTTGGTAGTGAGAGAGAAGATCAAGGTACAGTGAGTAGGTCAGCATTAGAGGAGCAAAGTGTGAGGGCTGGGTTATAGTAGGAAATTAGGGAGGTAAGGTAGGAGAGGGCAAGGTAATCACTTTAAAGTCTAAGCTGAGGAGTTTCTGTTTGATGCTAAAATCTCAGCTCCTTTTCCATCCACACACACGTAATGAAAAGTGAGCACCTAGACTCCCAAATAGCCTTTCAGTTCAATACTTGCCTATGAGGGCAGTAGTATTTTGAGGAAGGAGTGCATGTCAGCCCTGCAGCTAAAGTCACTCCCTCTTAGTCCTGGCTCAGCCAAGGCAAGATATTTTAGAAAGAAACTTCTCTCTACTGAATTACTTCTGGCCTTGATCCTCTCAATAACCCACACTCTCCAACCTTCTTTCACTCATTCAATAGTATTTATTGAGCACTTACTATGTGCAGAGCACTGTACTAAGTGCTTGGAATGTACAATTTGGCAACAGATAGACACAATCCCTGCCAATAAAAGTGTTTTGGTTCTTGTGCTAAATTAGCTTGGCAAAGAGTCATGGACCCTAATTGCCTGTTTAGTTGAGGGGTGCTTTCTAACGATAAAGATTTTTTTGCTAACTTCCTTGATCTCCCTGCTTTTTTTTCTTCTCATGGGGATAATTACTCTTTCCTCAGCCTCCAGTTCTGGAAAGAATAGCTCTTCCAAGCCATTGAGAGGACTTGTTCAGATCTTTGTTTCCCTCTTCCTAGCCTCCAAAATTCATTGCAGCTGGTATAAAACCTAGATAAAAAGAGGAAAAGAGGAACAATAAATACAATCTGTAAAAATCTACTCCATAATATGTCCCTTCCATCCATCAAAGTCCTCTTAAAAAGTCACCAGGAGATATTCTCTGAATAAGACTCCCAGTCCTGTCACCCCATCAGCCTCCATGCCTTTAATGTTTATTATCTGTTCCTAACCACCTACCTAATACAGTGCTCAGCAAGAATAAATGTTGCTGCTTATGACGAATATATCATTTTATTTATATGTTTTCATTCATGTTATTCATTTATGTAATTGCTTGTGTACTCATTCAATTATAGATGAATAATATTGCATCACAAAGGCTCCACAATAGAATAAAGAACGTTTACCTCATCATTAGAAAACTAGTGATGTTGATCTCCCCTGGTGATTTTCCCTGGTTGACTCTGCCTGGAAATCAGATAACTCTCTGCCCTTACCCTCCTTCCCTAAATCATGACTTTGAACATCGTTTCTCCATTTCTCTGTAGCTACCACTTCTGATTAAGTACTGTACTTAAGGTAGTAATCTGAGTTAGTGTCATAAAGGAAAACAGTGTCATTAAAGTGGAATCCAATGAAAAGCATGGGGTATAAATTTAGAAATGGCTTAAATGCTGTTGGTTGCATCTTGAAATGTTCTACGTCAAGGACTGCTTGTATATCCACTACTCTCACTCACCGGCTCGGACTAGCTCATTCACCCAAAGGAGGATCATCCTGTATCATTCCCTGCATGGGATAACCAGTGGTGACGATACAAGTGCAAAAGCCTGATGTGGAGCAGAGAGTCACAAAACTTAAACATTACACAAATGTCAACTTAGATGCATTATTTTTCTGAATACTATCTATAGTGAAGATTCCCTTGCCCCCCCCCACCCCACTCCATCCCCACCTTGTCTCAGAGAAAGGATTTATAATTTTAAAATCTATAGGATTTGGATTAATAAAGGAATAATATAAGAGAAGTCCCTTTCAGTCTAGTCTGCCATCATCTTCATCTCTTTTCTCATATGGAGAGGTGTTGCATTATGGTTTCCACATATATTTATCTAGCTAAAAGCAGGGTATCTCAAATTAAAATTGCAGTTTGTGAACCATCAGCAACAAATTACAGCACAGGTCAGCCATGAAATTACAGTTGTATATTTTTAGGGCCATTTTATGCTAACAGACAAGGACAATTTGTTTTCCTTTACCACAGTATCGAATTTCTAAATGACTTCCTTGGTTCAAAAATTTCTAGTATCATTTATGTTGTGTCAGTCACAAAACATATTCAAGTAATCCTTGAGAATCTAATAATCGTGTGTCAACAAAAGATGAGGGCTGAATTTTTCATATTACAATACATTTTTAATAAAATAATTTCATTCTTCAACTTTAAACCTATAACCTAATCATCCCTTTCAACATATTTTTCCTGGTGATCTTCTGCTTGTTTTTGAGTCCTCCATGGTGCAAGAGATAGCAGAAATCAAGTTAACTTGGGAATTCCGAGAACAATGATCAAGCCTCTGTCAATTCAGTGAGTCTGAACTTCCAAGTTCATAATATATTTCTTTGACCCCCCCCCCCCAAAAAATTTTACACTTTTTCAATCTGTTCTAGATGTTGGATTCTTTCACCATTTGGGCACAAGGTGAGTTACTTTCACATCTCACTTACTAATAAACCTTCCTACAGTGCCTCAATCTCACCTGTCTCACAACAGAGCACTAGCCCACATCCTACCTCTGGCCTGGAATGCCCTCACTCCTCAAATCTGCCAAACATCACTCTTCCCCTCTTCAAAGCCCTACTGAAGGTTCACCTCCTCCAAGAGGACTTCCCAGACTAAGCCCCCCTTTTCCTCAATTCCCCCTCCCTTCCACATCACCCCGACTCACTTTCTTTGCTCTACCCTCCCTCCCTGCCCCACAGCACTTATGTTTATATCTGAAATTTTATTTATTTATATTGATGCCAGTTTACTTGTATTGATGTCTTGAAAACTATTTACTGGTATTGATTTCTGTCTCCCACCACTTAGACTGTGAGCTTGCTGTGGGCAGGAATTTACTCTCTCTATTAGTAATAATGTTGGTATTTGTTAAGTGCTTACTATGTGCAGAGCACTGTTCTAAGCGCTGGGGTAGACACAGGGGAATCAGGTTGTCCCACGTGGGGCTCACAGTCTTAATCCCAATTTTACAGATGAGGTAACTGAGGCACAGAGAAGTTAAGTGACTTGCCCACAGTCACACAGCTGACAAGTGGCAGAGCCGGGATTCGAACTCATGACCTCTGACTCCAAAGCCCGTGCTCTTTCCACTGAGCCACACTGCTTCTCTCTATTGCTGTATTTTACTTTCCCAAGTGCTTAGTACAGTGTTCTGCACACGATAAGCATTCAAGAAATACAATTGAATGAATGAATAAATATTTGGTGATTAAATGTGTAAATACCAATCTTCTGGTTTCTAAGCACCCATAGAAGTTAAAACATGCTCTGGGATGTTGAAATGCAGCAACCTATGAAGAATCTAATAGTATTATAAATTTCTCTGAGGTCCACATTCATTCAAGAAAATAGACTTCCATTGGTTTAATGAGCTATCTGGAGCTGTCCAGAATGATCAATCCAGGAATGGTATTTACAGAGTGCTTACCATATACAGAGCACTGCATTCAGCACTTAGGAGAGTAACAACACAACAGAATTGATAGACACGTCCCCTGCCCACAAGGAACTTACAGTCTAGAGGGGGAAACAGACATTAAAATGAATAAACAAATATAAATACATACATTCATATTACCAAAAGGATGTGTCTCCCAATTTTAATATAGTCGACACACTAAGAGAAATTATAGGAATATATATATATAATGTATATGATACAATATATAATTGTCCAAGAGAATGCATTGAAGAATCTATACAATAGAAAATTAATGAGCCTTTCCTCAGAAGTGCTATCAAACCAAGCTATTTTTAGACACACTCAATTAGAGATTCTACCAAGCTTATAGTTTTCATGTGGGACTGGGACTGTGTCTCTTATCTGACTGTGTCTATCTCAGTGCTTAGTGCAATGCTTGGTACAGAGACCTCAAAATTAACGTGTCCAAAACAGAACCCCCTATCTTCCCACCCACCCAAACCCTGCCCCCCACCCAGACTTTCCCATCACTGTAGACAGCACCACCATCATTCTGGTCTCACAAGCCTGTAACCTTGGTGCTGTCCTCGACTCATCTCTCTGATTCAACCCATAGCTACAATCTGTCATCAAATCCTGTTGCTTCAACTTTTATAATGCACATAAAATCTGTCCTTTCCTCTCCATCCAAACTGATACCACATTAATCCACTTAGAACAGTGTCTACCATATAGTAAGTGCTTAACAAATACCGTAATTATAATTATCCTAACCCTCTTTGATTACTGCATCAGCCTCCTTGCTAACCTCCCTGCCCCCTGTCTCTCTCCCCATTACAGTTCATACTTCACTCTGCTGCCTAGATCATTTTCCTACAAAACCATTCAGTCCATGTTTCCCCACTCCTCAAGAACCTCCAGTGGTTGCCCATCCACCTTGCATCAAACTGAAACTCTTTACTATAGGCTTTAAACCTCTTAATCACCTTGTCCCCTCCTATCTTATCACTCTGATATCCTACTACAACCCAGCCTGCACACTTTACTCCTCTAATACCAACCTACTCAAAATTCCTTGATTTCATCTATCTCTTCACCAGCCTTTTGCCCAAGTCCTACCTCTGGTCTGCCACGCACTCCGTCTTCATATCCAACAGGCAATCCTTCCCTCCACCTTCAAAGCCTTATTAATAGCACATCTCCTCTAAGAGGCCTTCCCTGACTAAGCCTTCATTTCCTCGCCTCCCACTCTCTTCTGCCTCACCCTTACAATTGGCTCTGCACCCTTTTATTCACACCTCCCTCAGCCTCACAGCACTGATGTACATTTCCATAATTCATTTATTCATATTAATGTCTGTCTCCCCGTCTAGACTGTAAGCTCATTGTGGGCAGGGAACGGGTCTGCCAACTCTGCTATACTGTACTCTCCCAAGTGCTTAGAACAGTGCTCTGCACACAATAAGCACTCAATAAATACAACTGACTCATTCTTCATATTCAATTATTACTATCAGATATTAGACAACAAATCAGAAATCAGATATGGCTTCCTTCATTGTTTAATTAATAAAAAAAGTTTCTTTTTGGAATGACATCAGATTTTTCTTTTCTTTTTTTGAGAATTCATACATAGGCTACATAGGATGAAAGATAAAGAGAGGGAGACAAAAACTATGAGAGACAGAGGAGATGGAGAGAGGCAGAACATTTGAAGACAATGGTAAGGATTGTGAGATCTGATCCGTGTGTGTATAAATAATGATAATAATTATGGTATTTGTTAAGCACTTACTATGTGCCAAGCACTGTTCTAAGCACTGGGATAGATACAGGGTTGTCCCACGTGGGGCTCACACTTTTAATCCCCATTTTACAGATGAGGTAACTGAGGCACAGAGAAGTTAAGTGACTTGCCCAATAAGTGACTGGCAATCTGCCCTTCCCCATCATGAGCAGTAAAGGGTTGCTCCATATTGCACTGCTGCCTTTGCTGTTGCAGTGGCAGTGCTGCTACCATTTTCCTTTCTCTCTCTCTTTATACTGTGAATGTTTGAAACCTCATCTTCAACCCTCAAACCTCAGCAAAGATTCACTCACTATTCTGCCTGCTCTTGTGGAGCTACAGTGGTTCTGGAAGGCCTTCTGTCAGCCTAGGAAGATGGAGGGGGTCCAACATCCCTAACCTAACTACACCAAGGAAGAGCAGAGGCTATTCCCCTGCCTGCCTTCCCAAAGTTCCCCAATTTTTTCCCCCATCCTGCTATTTCCCTATCCTGCAGAATGTAGTGTCTATTTTTCATACTATTTTTCATGTCTGTTATGCCAAAGATTGAGAAGAAAGGTACTAGCTGTTTTTCAGACATTCTTGTCTGTTATAGACCATGTTCAATATTTTAGGCTCCTTTTAACAAAAACAATGCAGGAAAAGAAATAACAAAAAAATCCTGTCACAAAATTAATTATGGCTTTTAACTCCCTTAAAGGTTTAGTACTTTCTTAGACTCGTGAAAGTGATTTTTATTCCCTATTAATTGTTGTCCACTGTGCATCTATCCTTATCACATTTAAGCACCTGGGTTGGAATAACAGCATGACTGATTAATGTCAGGGGATTTCTGGGAAGAAATGGTGTACTTTGCTATTCATTCATTCAATAGTATTTATTGAGCGCTTACTATGTGCAAAGCACTGTACTAAGCACTTGGAATGTACAAGTTGGCAACAGATAGAGACAGCCCCTGCCCTTAGACGGGCTTACAGTCTAATTGGGGGAGACAGGCAGACAAGAGCAATGGCAATAAATAGAGTCAAGGGGAAGAACATCTAGCTACTGCTGCTTCAAGACCAAGGATAGGAGGAGCATAAAACATGCTGGGTATAGATCCTTGTAGAAGGTGACTGGTTAGGAAGGATGGTCACACTTCTGGATGTTCCATCTAACCACCTAAAAATGGCCAGTGGCAGGTCCCATTTAGGGTGCCATTTTCAGACAGTGTGACTAAGGGCACCCAACAGTGCAGTATGTTTTCCAGGGATGCTTGGAATAACAAATATTGGCTGTCCTCCTTGACATCCATCCAAATGCTTAAGGATGCAACATCCATTTTCCCTACCTTTACCTGTCTACATTGCTCATTTTCCCTTTAGTAATTCATTATGTTAAGTGTTTTAGTAGAGGTCACCTAAGTGTTTTAGCAGAGGTCAGAGAAAGCATGCAGTTTCACCAGTATTAGACAGTTAATATTAATTGTGCTCAAAGACTGCAGTTGGTAAGTATTCTGGTGGAAGAGATCAAGTGGGTGAAGGAGTCTTGGACTGAAGTCAGCTTTCTCATCCTGGACCCAAGTATGCCTGGGCTCTCTGACCACAGTCAGCTTACAGTTTAGAGGTGGAGACAGACATTAATATAAATCAATAAATTACGGATATGTACATAAGTGCTGTGGGGCTCAGTGAGAGGTATCCAAATCCAAGTACAAGAGTTACAAAGACGGGAGTGGGAGAAGAGGAAATGAGGATGTAGTCAGGCAAAGGCCTCTTGTAGAATATGTGCCTTCAGTAAGATTTTGAAGGTGGGAAGAGTAGTTATCAGATATGTAGAGAGAGTGTGTTCAAGGCCAGAGGCAGGATGTGGGCAAAGGGTTGGCGGCAAGATAGTGAAGATCAAGATACAGTGAATAGGTTGTTATTAGAGGAGCAAAATGTGTGGGCTGCATTGTAAAAATCACACCTTCTCCAAAAACCTTCCCTGACAAGGCTCTCGTTTCAATATCTATAATTCTATTTATTTATATTGATGCCTGTTTACTTGTTTTGATGTCTGCCTCCCCCCTTCTAAACTGTGAGCCCGTTGTTGGGTAGGGATTATCTCTATTTGTTGCTGAATTGTACTTTCCAAGTGCTTAGTACAGTGCTCTGCACACAGTAAGCACTCAATTAATATGATTGAATGAATGAAAGAGAAGACAGGTGGTGGGGAGAAGATGAGAATTTCAGTTGCTGTCATATTGAGTTTAAGGTCTCTGCACATCATCCATTTGAAGATATCTAAAATGTCTAGGAGGCAGGAGGAAATGTGAGATTATTAGGCAAGAGGTCCAGGCTGGTGAGAAAGATGTGACAATCCTCAGCATAAAATTGAAAGTTGAAGTTTTGTGAACAGATGAGCTCCCCCAAAAAACCAGTGTAGATTGAGAAGAGTAAAGGACCCAGAACAGAGCTCTGTAGGACCCCCACACTTAAAAAGAGGTGAGGAGGGAGAGGAGCCCAAAAAGGAAACATGATTGTTCCAGGCTTCCTCTCTAGAAAATGTTTAATTATCATCCCAGATTATGATCCCTATCTAATATCTTTATTCTAGGTATCCTAGGTCATTCATTCCAGGAAACCGTTACGAAAGATAGAAGACTAAGTGGGCTTGTCTGATCTCTGTAGGAATAAGTAAATGAATTGTCACATAATCAGGCAAGCAATCAATGTATTTATTGAGAGTTTACTATGGGCAGAACACTACTAAGTGCTTGGGAGAGTACAATACAACAGAATTGGCGGACACTCCCTACACATAACGAGTTTATAAGAAGGAGGTTTTCAACTAAAGCCTGAAGAGAGTTCAGAAACAAAACACCCCTGCTTCTCCTTGTTTTCTTTCCCTCCTTCTCTTTTATCCCCTCCCTCTGACTTTTCTGGTGTTTCCTGAGGTTACTAAACTGCAACAGGGAAAAGGCAAGTGGGAGGAACACAGATTTATGATCAAAACAAGACGGGCTGTGAGAGATTGGGCAAATGCCAAGGACCCTGTTCTTTCATTACAACCTATTGCTCTCCTGCCTGGAAATAATGGTTTTGTCTAATGGGCTAAGTCTTCGTTGTCATGTCTGCACCACGCAAACCTAATGGCAATTTGAAAAAAGTTCAGGGTTCCTGCTTGTTTCTTAATAGCACAAACGTGACCTGCTTTCATAATAAGCTAATGAAATGGGGCTTGGTGAGAATTACTTCTTGTTAAATTTAAGCCTGGATCTCCAGGATTCACGTCATCATCTCCACACTACTGCCTCTCATTGTCCTTTTGTCCTTTCTGTCCATATCAATTTACATACTCTTCTACTAGAGCTCTTCTTTCTCCTATTTGTAAATTATTTTTGTGTTGGTTTCCCCCACTATATTCTAAACTCCTTAGGATCAGGGATCAGGTCTTCTACCTTTATTATATTTTCCCAAACAGTTTAATTTCCTGAACCCAACAGGTGTTGAATAAATACTACCGATTGACTGGCTGAACCTGCTAGCTACCAGTGACTCTTCCAAACTGTAAGGTCACTGTGGGCAGGGAACATATCTATCAATTCTGTTGTTCTGTACTCTTCTAAATGCTTAGTTACAGTCCTTGTGACTACACACAGTGAGGGTTCAATAAATACCACTGATGGATTGATTGATCTTCTCCTGTTACCTGAACCAGAATTTTGGTTTTAATCACTTATACCCTCCAGGAGTCTCCATGTCACTCTCTCCCTGTCGGTCGGTTCCTGAAATACTATTGGACTGCTATGGCTCCACAACCGGAAATACACTAGTTTAAGTTTTTGAAAAAGGGTTAGCCATGCCAGGAGATGGCTTTCTTATACTAGTTTCATTACTGGCCTGGAGCTACATTTGATGGGCAGAGGATGCCCCAGGATTCCTCAAACTGCTGGTTTAATGTACTTTTGACTCTAGGTTTATCTAATTTACAATGAAGTGTGGACATGTGGGCCTGGGGGGGTGAGGGGGGCGGTGAGGAGGGAGCAGGGAATGGGAAGCAAACAGGGCCACAGTGGAGTGGAAAAGCCTGAGAGGTTTCCTGTCAAATAGATCATTGTAATGACTTCAGGGCCCTGGCTTGGGCTTGGAGACAAGACTAATGTGATTTTACTTCCATAGCAATGCTTTAGCATATGTAGTTCAATTACTATCAGATAATCAATCACTGGTATTTATTAAGTGCATACTATTTGCAGAATACTGTTCTAAGAGGTGGGAGAGTACTATACTAGAGAATTAGCAAAAATGTTCCCTTCCCATAATGAGCCTACTCCTAATTTTAGTTGGGCACTTATTTCAGGTGTTCCCTATAGAGTACTGGGGCAGAAATTTTATTCTCTACAGAAAAATGATCTCATCCAAATTTTCTTAATTTATTTTGGATATATCCAATATTTAAGCAATCCACTGACAAATCAAGAGTTGAAGGACTGCATTGAGGTGGGAAGTTCCAAACCAAATTTTGGCCCAACTTATTGCTACTTCATAGAAAAGTTGAGCTGAAGGTTTGGTACCATGAAAAACATCACCACAGTGAAAATCTTATCTCTTCAACTCAACAGCATGACCTAGTGAAAAGAACTTGGGACTGGGAGTCAGAGGACCTGAATTCTAGTCTCGCCTCTACCATTCGCCTGCTGTATGATCTTGGGCAAGTCACAACCTTTCTCGGCCTCAGTTTCCTCATCTTTAAAATGTAGAGAAAATTCCTGTTCTCCCTCCCCCATAGACAGCAAGCCCTTTGTTGTATAGGTACTGTGTCCAATCTGATCATCTTGTATCTACCACAGTGTCTGCACATAGTAAGTGCTTAATAAACACAAACATCATTATCAACAGAAATTCTCTCTTGTAGAGAAAGGAAGGCACACATCCCTTTGGAGGTCCAGAATATCATCTCCTTCAACCACTCACTCCCTTCATCCAAACCCTACCAACTAACATGTTCCTTAAGGACTCAACTCAGAATCAATCTTATCCACTAGTCCTTTGGAGACCCACTCCCACTACACACCATCCCAATTCAGGAAACTTTCAATTCTGTGAATGTCCTTTATGATTATTTTTAGGTCACTAGACTTATTCCCTCAAATTTGTGTGCTCCATGATAACAGGAACTATGTCTACACTGAACCAATAAATTTTATGGAAATTACATTTTTCCAAAAATAGAAAAGAATAACCAGTACTGACCAGTTCTCCCAACTATTGTGCTATTGGTTCCCAGTCATTTTCAGAAGAAATCAGTCATCAGAATTAAAGTTTTCAATTCAAATTTCACTGTCCTCAAAAAGTCCTTCAATCTCTAGTGCATAAACGTTTTTAACACCAAAATTAAAATTAAATCAAATGATGTATTATCTCACAACTTCCTTAACTGGATCATTTCTTCACATTTCTACCTGACATGTCCTCAAAATGTTTTCATAACCTAGATTTCCTACAGACCATGGTGCTCTGGCCTATCCATAGCACCTTAATATTCTTTTTATGACTAACAGTGGTTGTGAGATGATTTGAGTTATTACTCAAAGTTATGAAACTTCCATAGTTACTGGAATCTGATCAGGCAGCTATCTTGGGAAATTTTGGGGGGGTTTAGAATCACCAAAATAAAATTTCCTCTCCTGCCTGGACAAACAGGTGATTACAATGTGCAGTATTCTTCCTCATCAAAATTGTCCAAAATTAAACCTAGAATGGTCATGGGTCAATACATCAACTTAATGTTAAAGCATCGACAGTCTGATGGTCAACTAAAGCAATGATGGACAGAGCTGAAGATCACAACAGCTAGTAGTATTTGATTTGGAGATGTGTTGACCTTTGTTACTAGATTGAAGGTCTTGATAGTGAATTAGGATTTTCTCAAAATGTCAATGATTGGAAGCTTTTTATAACTGACTTTACTTGAATTGAGTTTTAGTTACTTAATTTTATAGATTTTACAGATTTTTAACATCCCCTTCCTTAGCTTAAGGGAAAATGCTCTCTTTTGAGGGTTTTCACTGTGTGATAAACAGTGAAGAAAATCCGATTTGGAGTTAGTAAGAAACCTGATCATTCAGACAATAATGAAATGTTGAGTTAGAATTTGAACCTGCTTTCACAAGTACGATGATTAACTTGGGAAGGAAAATGAAACTTCAGAATTTCAGAAAACTGATGATTAAGGCCATAAATTCTACAGTGAAGCAATGCTGTGAAATGACATTATAAAAGGTTTAGGGTCTTTCTCCCTCTTTAATCCCTGTTCTGGTTTTAAACAACCAGGGAAAAATATTTTGACAGATTCTCACTCTCAGGCATGTCTTTGGCATTAATAAAATTGAAATGATGACTATATTTTGGACTTCTACATTTGGGAATGGTTCAATGGGTGAGCAAGCAGGAGAGAGGTGAGATTTGGTGTTATGTGTGAAGCTTCAATCTGCTTCTGAAAGTCACAAAATAGCTTTACTGACTTATTCCCTTTGAAGGCCTTTTTATTCCTGTGCCTCAGATCAGGTTTTTGATCACACCAATGCACACTGGTCAACACACTTCTAAAATATCCAGAAGAGTTTTACAGAGAACTTTGTAGCAGCAAGTTAATCCTCATCTGTCACCAATCCATTATTTTCTGTTCTCTCCTTCAAAGTCCAACCTCCCCCTAACCCTGACTTTTGAGGGTTATCCTCATTATCCCCACTACCCTCCACTATCCAAGAGATACTATATATGTATGTGTGCATGTGTGTGCATGTAAGAACTCATCCCAAAATACACCTACTCTCCCTGGATGCCTCATGCAAAACAGGCCATACTGAAGCAGAATTAGCTGTTCCCTGAATGTTTCAGTAGCAAACGGATCAGTGCTCTATAGAGCCGGCATCAGAGGCATCTAAAACACACACCCCAGTTCTCTAGCAAATGATTATTATTAAGCCTGATGATGGATAGAGGCCAGCAATTTGGATTACTAATAGCTGGAAACTAAGGGTGCTACTTAGATATATTTTTTTTTGGCATTTTCAAGCCCCTGCCGGGAGTCTGCCTGTGAAATGGGAGGAATGAAGGAGAATGGAAGATTGTGTTCGTTGTCCTGAGGTAGAAAAATTAATCTGGAGAACCGTAAGATAATAGCAGCACTAGTCGGAAAGGCTTCGCCTCCTACCCACACATCAAGTCAGAAATATCTCAGGTATAATTAAACTATACTCAAGGATATTTTCATGATAAGTGTCAGTTTTTGTAGCTTGTTTTCCAGTTAAAATCTAATTGCTTTCTTCTCATTTTCAAAGACTGCCTATTGAAGATATTTGAATAGATTACTTTGTAGGAGGGAGCTAGATCTCAACTGTCACCAATCCCTTATTTTCTGTTCTTTCCTTCTAAGTCCAACCTCCACCTAACCCTAATGTATGAGGGCTATCCTCACTATCCCCACTATCCTCCCTCTCACAAGCCCATAATCTTGCAGTCGTCCTCAACTCATCTCTTTCATTCCACCCACATATTCAATCCATCGCCAGTTCCTGTCAGTTCTACCTTTACAACATCGCTCAAATCTACCCTTTCCTCTCCATCCAAACTGCTTCCAAACTGATCCAAGCATGTTTCCTATCCCACCTTGATTACTGTCTCTGCCTCCTTGCTGACCTCCTGGGCTCCTGTCTCTCCTTACTCCAGTCCATACTTCACTCAACTGCATGGATCATTTTTCTAAAAAAATGTTCAGTTCATGTCTCCCCACTCCTCAAGAATATCCAATACCTTCCCATCCACGTCAGCAGTGAACAGAAACTCCTAACCATAGGGTTTAAAGCACTCAATCAGCTCACCTGATCCTACCTCACCTCGTTGATCTTCTACTACAGCTCATCCTACATACTTTAGTCCTCTAGCACCAGCTTACTCGCTGGGCCCTGAACTCATAACTCTTTCATTCAGTAGTATTTATTGAGTGCTTACTATGTGCAGAACACTGTACTAAGCGCTTGGAATGTACAATTCGGCAACAGATAGAGAGAATCCCTGCCCATTGACGGGCTTACAGTCTAATAAACCCGTCAATGGGGCTTGCAGCAGTTCTTGCAGCCGATCCCTTTCCCACATCCTCTCCCTAGACTGAAACTCCCTACTTTCAGCCTCACCTTCACAACATCGTCAAGATCCACCCTTCCATCACCATCCAAATGTAAGTACAACCACTCATCCTATCGCGCCTAGATTACTGCATAGGCCTCCTTTCTGACCTCCCAACCTCCTGCCTCTCCCCACTCCAGTCCATAATTCACCCCACTGCCCAGATTATCTTTCTACAGAAACGTTCAGGGCATGTCACCCCCCTCCTCAAATATCTTAGTGGTTGCCTATCCGCCTCTGTATCAAACAAAAACTCGTCACTATTGGCTTTAAAGCACTCCATCACCTTGCCCCCTCCTACCTCACCTCCCTTCTCTCCTTCTACATCCCAGCCGACACACTCTGTTCCTCTGATGCTAACCTTCTCACTGTGCCTCGATCTCACCCGTTTCACCACCAACCACTAGCTCATGTCCTACCTCTGTTCTGGAACACCCTCCCTCCTCAAATCCACCAATCACTCTTTCCCCTTCAAAGCCCTACTGAAGGCACACCTCTTCCAAAAGGCCTTCCCAGACTAAGCCCCACTTTTCCTCAGCTCCCCCTCCTTTTCACGTCATCCTAACTCATTCTCTTTGCTCTTCCCCCCTCTGCCCACCCCACAGCACTTATTTATATATGTATATATGTATAATTTTATTTATTTATATTGATGCCTGTTTACTTGTATTGATGTCTGTCTCCCCTCCTCTAGACTGTGAGCCCGTTGTGGGCAAGAACTGTCTCTCTTTATTGCTGTATTGTACTTTCCAAGTGCTTAGTACAATGTTCCGCACACAATAAGCACTCATTAAATGCAATTGAATGAATGAATGAATGAATGAATGAATGAATGAATGAATATGCCAGACCACCACACACCCCACCTTCAAAGCATTAAGGTCATATCTCCTTCAAGAGGCCATCCCCAATTAAGCCCTCTTTTCCCTGGACCCCGTCCCTTCTACATCATCTATGCACTTGGCTCTGTGAACTTTGGGCATTTGATATTTGCTCCACCCTCAACCCCACAGCACTTATGTACATATCTTTAAATTATATATTATAAATCATTTATTTATTTTGTCTGCCTCCCCCTCTAGACTGTAATCTTGTTGTGGGCAAGAAACGTATCTGCTAACTCTGCTGTACTCTCCCAAGCTCTTAGTACAGTGATTTTCACATAGTAAGAACTCAAGGAATTCCACTGACACACAAACACATATATATGCATAAATATTCTTCTACAGAGTCACTGTTATAACTCAATATTATTCTATTGTGCAGCAGCTATGTTATATATGTTTCCCCATAAACTCTTATTGGGTAGATACAGGGAAGTAAAGGCAAATTTACTATTGACAGTTATGAATATTGCTGCTTTCATGACATTTTATCTAGGAGGAGTTACTATTTATAGTTATTGCCTCTCTTAATTACTTGCTATAGGACTTTAGTTTGGAGATTATTGTTCCAGCTTCTATCAGTTACTAGAATCAAGATGTACCCAGCTTTACTGTGCAAAATAAATGTCCTGCTTGGCATCAAAGTATCTTAAGTAAATTCCAATCCATTTGATTATTTAATACCATTAGCTGGGATGATTGCCTCTATAAACAAAGTCATTTTGACTAAACAAACATGATTTAGAACAGTGCTTTTCTACCAGTGGTATTTACTCACTAGGATTTCACGGTTTGATCAGGAGTCCAATCCTGTTCCCATAGTCGAGTTTTCCTGCCTTTCCAAATGGTCCTTCTGTTTCCTTTGCTGTCTCCTCTTCCACCTCTCATCCCATCAGTCTCCCCCAAGACAGTGCTTTTTTCTCTCTCTACTCACACTCACTCTCACTCTTGAGAGTACCCCAAGATTGTAAGCTCATTGTGGGCAGGGAATGTGTCTGTGTATTGTCATAATGCACTCTCCCAAGCACTTAGTTCAGTGCTTGGCACAGAGTAAGCATGCTATAAATACAATTGAATGAATGAATGAATGAATGAATGAATGAATACTTATCCATTAGCATGGCTTCAGCTACCATCTCTATGTGGCTGACTCACAAATCTACCTCTCCAGCCCTATCCCTTCTAATCCATCATACAATTCTATATCTTCTTTTTTAGTGTGTGTGGTATTTCTTAAGCACTTATTATGTGCCAAACACTGTTTTAAACTCTGGGGTAGGTATAAGTGAATTAGATCAGACACAGTCCCCGCCCACATGGGGCTCACAGTCTAAGTAGGAGGGAGAACAGGTATTTAATCTCTATTTTACATTTGAGGAAGCTGAGGCACAGAGTAATTAAGTGACTTGCTCAAGGTCATACAACAAGCAATTGGCAGCACCCAGGATTAGAATCCAGGTCCTCTGACTCCCAGACCCGTGCCTTTTTCACTAGGCTATGCTGCTCCTCTTGCCTCCAGGAAATCTCCACTTGAATGACCTGTTAGCAACTCAAACAACATGTCCACAACTGACCTGTACATCTTCCCCCCTCAATTCTTCCCTCCTCCCAACTTTCCCCACATCCTCCCTCTGACCTAAACCCACAATCTTGATATCAACCTCAACTACTCACTGTTGGCCATAGTCAATCTAATGCTAAAAACTGACAATTTTTCCTCAGAAATATTTTGAGCAAGTTCTCTTTCACTGATAGAGCCACTACCCTGATTCGAGATCTCAGCATATCACAACAGAACAATTGTATTAGCCTCTCTGCTTCCTGCCTCTCCCTGTTAGCCCATTCTCCCGGCTGCTGCCTGGATTATGCTGAAAAATTGGTCAGAACACTCTCCCTTCTCCTTAAAACTCTCTAATGATTGACTAGTTCCTTTTGCATTAAGCAAAAATTCCATACCATGGGCTTCAAGGCTCTCCACCAGCTCTTTCCACTTTACTCATCGGCTCTCCTCCTCTATGACTTCTGTGCTCACATGCTTGCTCCTCCCAAGTCCACCTCCTGGCTGTACCCGACTCTTTCCTTCCCAGCCTCCAAGTCCATTCCTCATATTGGGGTCAGGAATTCCCTTCCCTGACAATCTTCCAGACCTCTACTCTCCCCACCTTCAAAGCCCTCTTAAAATCCCATCTCCCCCAACAAGCCTTCCCCAACTAATCATCAGTACTCTGAGTCTTATCAACCCTTCAGCTGCCTCTTATACTCATTTATTTCTTTATGCCCTTCCTCAATGTTTCTGTATATATGTATAATTCAGCTATCATTCAATTTTATTTATTCTAATTCTATGGCTTGTGAATATTTCTATTTCTGTCTTCCCCATTAGAGCTTAAGCACTTTGTGGGCAAGGAACAGCAGCAGCATCTCTGGTTCAGAACAAGAGTAAGAAGAGACCAGGGAGGGTAACTGCAAGGGAAGAGTGGGTTCTGCTTCTTTCTCTCTCTGTTTTTCTAGGCTGCTACTGCCAGTAAGCTGTCCCAAACAAAAGGTGTCATCTTGGTGAGTGCTGTATGTGCCTGGTGTAACACTTTCTGACAAACATTGAGGTGAATGAGGCAAAATTGGAAGATATGTTGTTCTGGAGGGCTGGAGGAGGTGAACCAGAGATGGTGAAGACCAAGAGTCAGGGCAGAACCACCTGGGAAGATGGAGGTACTAGTGATTCAGAGCCAACAGACAGTGCAGGAGGAGTTGGGGAATGCCAACCCACCAATAAGCTGCATTCATGGGTATTTCCTTTCCCCCCATCCTCATCCTCCCACCCACCGGCAAGCTGAGGTAGTCCAAGAAGGCTGCCTCCCATTTCCTAACATCAAGTGACTAAACTTCTTGAACTGGGCAAGGCAGCCCTATAATTTGTTAAGTTAAGAGGGAGTAGGAAACAGCAGAACAGATGAACATCCCAGAATGCATCAGTGAAAATGTTCTTAATGACTGCAAAAATGTGTTTCCCCAAGGAACATCTACTTAAAGCAAACCATAAAATGCATGCCCATCAATCCATTAATCAATGGTATTTACTGAGCACTTGCTGTGTACAGAGCACTATACTAAGCACTTGGGAGAGTACGATACAACAAAATTAGCAGACATGTTCCCTGCCCATAATGATTCTATAGTCTAGAGGGGGAGATGGACATTAATATGAATAAGTACTTTATAATATATAATTTAAAGATACATCTGAAACTTTTTCTCCTACATGGTGTTGGCAAACTCTCTCCAACCTAAGGTCTGCTGAACAAGAGGCAAATTATATTCACAGATTGACCGGAGCTTCTTGGAGAAAATCAAAAGGATAGGCAGATTGGGTTGTAGAGTTAACAGAATTTAGCTTTGGGGATAGAGTTTTCATTCTGAATATTCTTTCATTTTTTTCAAATAAGATTGGGGTGGCATACAACTGGAATAGCTCTCAGGTTTCATTCCACCTAATTTTGTTATTAAAACTTTCTCTTAGATAAGTCTCAGACAGAGTTTAAGCAACAGCTATAGAAATGTCTGAATCTACCTTTAATTAATTGTATCTTTTAATAAAATCCTTCAAAATTCGGGGTTTCTGAATGGTAGTCTTTAAGATCAGTTCCAAAGTGTTCAGTTTCTTTCGGTGACTAAGCCTGGTACAAGATAAATGAGAGTATACAAAGTACATTATTCTAAAAATAAAAAATGTTTCTATCACCAAATATTTACTGACTTCTAGATCCTTTCCTTTCCTCTGCTAATTTACAGGTTAATTCTTTTTATTGTCTTTTCCCCTTTGAATTTATCACAGTCTCTAATCTTGGAAAGTTAGAGAAGCGAAAGGTATGAGAATATATGACCAGGGTGGAATGTAATAGTGGAGAAAATAACAAGGTGATCAAATATTTATGCCGCCATTTGCTAACTAATGATACTATTCAGTGGAAAATAAATCATTTGGAGAAAAAATGGTGATAGATGCACATTGTATAATTTACTTTTCATGAGATTGGATGCAGAACAAGATCATTTAAGCTAATAATGGCCATTTCTGACATTTTTCCTCCCATTTAAAAATATTTCATCCCAACCCCCTAAAATGAACAATGTCATAAGATAAGTCAGTGCTGGAGAGGACTTGGAACTATACATCTTAGGGTTGATGTCAAACTGAACAATGAAGCCCTTTGTCTAAAATGTGTGATGTCAGTTTGCCACTGCTGTTGTAACATGATTAAAAAATTGATTGTAGTTAGAGTCTAGGGCTTTTTAAAGCCTATTTGTGTTAGAATTAAATATTTCAATAAATGAGCCTTATGAAAAAGTAATGGCAACCACCTCGCCAATATTTCCTATCCAGGGACCTTAAACTAAAATAGTAACAGATAAGGGTAGGGATTACTTGGAAAAAAAACATATTGAGCATTTGGTCATCTTTCACATTGTGAATCTTTCTAAAACAATCTGCTGCTTTAACATTTTAAGCCCTGCAATTTGGTCTATGCCATATTGGTAAACTTTCCTTTCCTGTGCAAGTCTAACAAGGTCTTCCCAGGATATATTTTGTGACTGAGCATTATGAGAATGGTTTTTAAGGTAGACTACAGAATCATTCATTTTTCTCTGCAGCTCCTTTGCAGTTTATAGATTGGAACTGCAAAGAGCATGGAAAATTGTCATTGGGTTTTAAATCAGTTAAAAAACATTGCAAATGAGGAAGAGACTTTTAAAACAGAACTGGGGGAATGTTGGTGAGTGGGGAAGGAGGCAGATGGAAGGCACGGGAGTGCTGGGGAGAGGATCAGGGAGAGGGGATCTAGAGGAAATCCAACAATGGATTGGAGGTAGAAGACTGCCTAGGAAATGGGGATACCGGAAGATGTGGACAAGTAAAAAGAAGCAATTACAAATGCTTGTTGCACATGCTAAAAAGTTACCAACTAAGACAGATGAATTGGGATCCTTAGGAGCTAGTCAGGATCTGGATATGATTGGCACCTTGAGACTTAGAAGAAAACCAGTGGGATCCAGTGCTGCCAGGTTATAAATTCTACAGGAAAGAACAGGATGGAAAGACCCATGTGGTTGGAAAGGAGTGCCCTGATTCCATTCTGTATGGGTAGAAATTTTAAATTTAACATGAAATATAGTGGGACTGAAGTGCAGGCCACCTGGCTAGAAAGGGGAAAGTGAGCAAGAAATGTTAGAGGAAATTTAAAAAGCCGCATACTAGGACAGACACTGATTATCCTCACAGAGATTCACTGAATAATGCACCTGAATGAGAAACAGAGGTATGATTTCTGAGATTCTTGTTTCCCCCTCTAGACTGTGAGCTCACTGTGAGCAGGGAAAGTGTCTGCTAGTTCTGTTGCATTGTACTCTTCCAAGCACTTAGTCCATTGCTTTGCACATAGTAAGTGCTGAATAAATACCATTGATTGAGTAGGGCAAATAATTTTTTCTGGAGCATCTCAATCAATCGATCAATGGTATTTATTGAGCACTTAACTGTGTGTAGAGTACTGGAATAAGTATTTCAGGGAGTACAATATAACTGAGTTGGTAGACGTTCCCTGCCCACAAGGAGTTTACAGTCTAGAGGTGGCTAATTTTAGAACCACAATCAACAGTATGTGTTGAATGCTTGTTTACTGGATTTAATTTTGCATAGTGGATCAGGCATGGTGTGGGGAGTATATGGGAGAGCGAGGTCACTGTGGGTAGGGAATGTGTCTACCAATTCTGTTATACTGTACTCTCCCAAGTGCTTAGTACAATGCTCTGCACACGGTAAGCCCTCAATAAATACTGTTGATTGATTGTTTGAGTGCCTCAGTGACCTTGGGGTTAAAGGTGCTATTGAAGATGAAAAGAAGCCGACTAACCAACTCAATGAATTCTTGAGCATGATCTTTATTGAAGAAGATATTAAAGAGATCCCCATGCCCAAAATGTTCTTCTCATCAGACAAGCAACAGGAACTGGGTCAAATTGAGGGAACCAGAGAGAATGAAAAAGTAAATATAAATAAATTAAGTAGAATCAAGACAGCTATGGAGAAGTTGAGTAACTCCTGATGAGAAAATATAATCCCACAGTACTTATGTACACATCTGTATGCTTGTATGCTTGGTTGTGGCCCCCATCAGTAATATATTTTTGTGTGTGTCTCCTCCACTAGATTGTAAACTCCTTTAGGGGAGGATTGTGTCTACTCAATCTATTGTACTCTCCCAAGCACTTAGGGCAGTTCTCTGCATACAGTAAGCACTCAGGAAATATCAATAATTGATTAATTATGCTTACCAATGGTCACTATACCCAAGAACTAGCAGATTGCCAACATAATTAGCATCTAACAAGGTTTCCAGTGGTGACAAGGGAAATTATCCACTAATGTGTTCCACTTTTACAACTAGCAATTTGATCACAAATAAACTAAAAAAAAAAACCCACAACCTGTTAGGGGAATGGCATTTTATATGCCTAATTTTTCTGCTAGTATTCTTTGAAGGAGCCAGTAAGCACACAGATGGAGGGGAACCAGAGGAAATAATAGATTTGGAGTTTTCAGAAGACAAAATTCCACACCAAAAGTTTTTTAAAAAACCAAGCAACCATAGGATTGGATGGAATATTCGGTCATGGAAAAGATTAATAATTAGAAGATGAGAAATGGTGGGGACACTCAGGGGACTGGAGACATGTAAACAGTTGAGTTCCTGAGCCCAGGAATCAATGCTAGGACTGATTTCCCTTAACATTTTCATAAATGACCTCAAACAAGGAGTATGTGGAGTGAATCTTCAAGATTATAGATGACACTAAGTTCTTCTAGGTGATGAAATTCTGTGCTTATTAGGATATACTCAAGGAAGATTTCATAAAGCTATGCGAGCAGGCAGGAAAGTAGCAGAAGATCTTCAGTGTGAGCAAATGCAAAGCAATGCAGTTGAAGAAAAATAATCCTGGCTACAGCTACATGATTCTGACATCTGAGTCACAAATCAGTAACAAATTCTTGAAGTCACTGTTGACCATTCCCTCGGCCTGAAACAAGGGGTGGGGTTCTGATCCCTGCCCTTGAGGAGGATACAGTAGAGCTGGAGAAGATACAGAGAAGGGTGTCCAGGATGATCAGAGAGATGGAGAAGCTACTGTATGAGGAGATAATGAAAGAATTATTCATTCAATTGTATTTATTGAGTGCTTACTGTTTGCAGAGCACTGTACTAGGTGTTTGGAAAGTACAATTCTGCAGTAAAAAAAAGACAATCCCTGCCCACACCGGGCTTAGGAATCTTTAGCCTGAAAAGGCAAAGACTGATGGGATGCAATTGACAAAAGACTGATGGGATGCATTCACAAAAATTTGAAAGGTGAAGACAGAGAGTGAACACAAAATCATTGTTCACTGAATCCCATAGCAACTGAATGAGTGGACACCCACCGAAGCTTAAAGATGATCATTTCAGAACACACTTAGCAGCTGCTAGACAAATGAAATTTTCTCCCACATTATTCATTCAATAGTATTTATTGAGTACTTACTATGTGCAGAGCACTGTACTAAGAGCTTGGAATGTACAATTCGGCAACAGATAGAGTCAATCCCTGCCCAATAATGGGCTCACAGTCTAAACGGGGCATAAGCTCCTGGTGAGCAGGGATGTACAAATCTTTGTTTCTGTTGTACTTCCCAAGCGCTTAGCACAGTGCACTGCACTCAGTAGGCACTCAATAAATACCGTTAGAACTACTACTTCTCTTCTGACAGAAAATATCAATACGTTCAAGAAAGGGTTGGATAAATTCAAGGAACGGAAGTCCACGATGAGTTGTTGGGGGAAAAAACAGGGATATTAGAAGGACAAATTGAATATTTTAGAAGTCTTAATATGGGTTTAAATAGGATCCTGGACGATAAATCCAAGAGAGTTATTTGAAGAGAAAGTTAGGGTGGTCAGGGGATATGCCTCTAACCATGGGAATGGAAGTCACAGAATTCAATCATGATATGATTCTTCCAAGTAACCTTTGCTGCCACTGTCAGAAACAGAATACAGGACTGGATGGACCATCAGTCTAACCCAGTATGGATTTGCTTATTATGTTCCAATAGGTTTTTCTATTGCTTTTCTCATCTTTTTTCAACCTTAAGGATCTAAAAAAGTTTCAATTGAATGAATGGTGTTCAAAAGAGCAAATGCTATTATCACAGTTGCAATGACTCTTCCTTCATAAATCTCTATTTTCACTAAACTTTCAGAAAAATTTTCCCCTAGGGTTGAAACTTTCTCTGCCTGGTGCCAGCCCAAAGGTGAATTCATTACAGTATGTATAAACTCTGAGTCAAATGTGGAAAACTGGAAAATAAAACCTCTGCCTCCCGCCCCTCCCCCTCCACCAACCTTATTTTTCTCACAGACTTTTTGTGCACAACTCATCGCTGACTAAGCTTTACAACTTCAAATTGCTCAGAGCTAGTGATATATGAGAACTATTGGCTGTGTAAATTGATAGAGAAAAATCCTTTAAAATATCAAGGTTATAATGTTCATTTTTCACCCATTCTCATACACACACACACATACACACACACAACTTTTATTCTGAAGTTCTGCACTGCAGCACCACCACAAATCAGCTCTTGTTATTTTTTGTCCTTTTTTAAACGGACAATTGAATGGAAAAAAAAAATCTGTGTTCTGGTACAGTTCCTGTATTCCAAAGGATGATCTCATACAATGGGATTTCAATGCAGTACTGTCTCACCTTCTGAGGAACCTGCAGCATACAGATAGGAGGGTTGCTGAGAAGTTGATTCATGTGGCAAAATTACTATCATTTGGGGACATTAACTGTGAAATGGATTGGGTCCAATTTGGGGTTTTTTTAGTTATTTATAAGACTAAGATTACCCCATACTTTGTGCATAAAGCTGCAGCATCCATCACAGAGGTGCGCTGAGCATCTCATCAACCTGTGATCCTAATTTCTCTGTCCTGTGGTTTGTCTCTCTCCCATAAGTTCCGTGCCTGTTCCCATTGTAAACTGACTGGGAAGAAGCAGGGGATCATTCTGTGTTTTAAATAGTCACGTATGCACCGTTGGGATAGATCAAAGACTTTTATTGAGTGCTTATTATGTGCAGAACACTTTACTAAGGACTTGGGAGAGTACAATACAACACAACTGGAAGGCATGTTCCCTGTCCATAACGAGCTTACAGTCTAGAGGGGGAGACAGATGATAAAATAAATGAATAATTTATAATATATAATTTAAAGATATGTACAGATAAACTTCAGCACAGAATCACAGGGCTGTATTCGACCTTGAGAAGTAGTTCAGTCCATTTCCCTATCTTCAGGCAGGCTCACAGTCCAGGTAATAAGATCCTTTCCAGCTTTAAAGATTTGGAGGAAGAGATGCTAAGATCTTCCCTGGTAACCTATTTCAATGTTTTATGATTAGCAGCAGCGGCATATAGAGAAGCAGCATGGCTTCGTGGAAAGAGCACGGCCTTGGGAGTCAGAGGACGCGGGTTCTAATCCTAGCTCCACCATTTGTCTGCTGTGTGACCTTGGTCAAGTCACTTAACTTCTCTGTGCCTCAGTTACCTCATCTATAAAATGGGGATTAAGACTGTGAGCCCCACGTGGGACAACCTGATTACCTTGTATCTACCCCAGCACTTAGAACAGTGCTTGGCACATAGTAAGCACTTAAATACCATTATTATTATTAATAAACATGGACTTGTAGTAAGCACTAAACAAAGTGATTTCCATGAAAGTGATTTCCATGACCTGTCCCCTCTCTTCAAGATCATTTTAGGAAGGTGACAAAACTGATCCTAGTACCAATTTCTGGGGGACTCCAAAATTTGCACTTTTCCATCTCTCAGTGATTTATCCCTGCCCTTTGTTTCCCATTCGTGGCAGAATGCTCCCTATCATCCCATAATGACTCTGTTTTTAAAGGACACACATACACTCTCGCTCTCTCTCTTCCATGGTTATAACCATGGGCCCCAACCAATGATGGCCACGTTCTGGTCTGCAAGAGTTGAGCCCATACATTGATGGGCTCATACATACAAGTGATGACTGGGCAGGCTTTGGAGGGGTGAGCAACTTCCTAAGAGTTGATAGTTTTGGAGTTGCCCTGGAAAGACCCAATCTGGGGCTTTGAGCAAACCAAAACACCTCAGTTGGGAGTGTCAAACTGAAGATCTAAAGGTCCCTAGTTTGATCCTGAATTTAAGGCAACTTATTTCTTAGTGGTCTTCCCTGAGTAAGCCCTCTTTTCCCACTCCCTTCTGACTTGCTACCTTTATTCATCACCTCTACCTCTACAACACTTACATACATATCTGTAATTTATTTATATTAATGTCTGTCTCCCCTTCTGAAGCTCACTGTGGGCAGGGAATAGGTCTGCTATATTGTACTTTGCTTACAGTAAGCACACAATAAATATGACTGATTGATTGGTTATTCAGAAAATCTCTGCTCTTTCTGTCCCTCCTGAGTCTCTCAGGCCTTCTAAGTGGCCCTAGACTAGTGGGGTCTGATGCCTTTCTGAAGAGCTGTCCCTGCTTTACTAACAGGCATTTCTATGACTCCATTTCCTAGTTTCAGTCAAAGAAACTGTTGCACTATTGGAGCAAGGAAATGGTTGTATTTTCGAAAGGATTTCAAGTAGCTATCTCTAGAAGAGAGATCTTTTCCCTTTGCTCATTACTCATGGACAAGGGTAAGAATTTGTGTGAAAATGTACAATGCAAAAGCAACAGTAGGGTCTGATGCACATGTGCAGTTAAAAATTAGGATGAAGATGAAAGGGGAAAAACAAAATAGATCATGCCCCTGCAGTGGAAATAGCCAAAAAATTCATCTATCTCTGAAGCAGAACGCCTCTCCAATTAGCCTAGTTTTTAAAGGGGTCTTTTAGGTGTGTGTGCAATGTACTGATTTCCACAAAACAGAAAGGGTAACAAAGATTGGGTGGAGGGTGAGAGAGTCTTTACCAACTGTGAGCAGCAGGTAACAGATCATTCTAAGATATCAACAAATAACTGTGTAAGAAGCTTATAAGACATATTGCTACAGTAGCAAAATAACTGGGAAGCAAGGAAGCAGATGTTGTAAGTGGTTCATCTAAAACGTAGTCCTTTGCTCTTAGATAACCTATCACTTCCCGTTTGCACAATTACTGCTTTGACACTATGCAATCTAGTCTGTTCCCTAACAAGCTAATGGCTATAGTATTTATGAGCAGTCTGAAGTGTTTTTATTTATAAGCAAACTTTCTGAAGGATACTCTCCTCCTGAACTCTCAATAGATGCTTTAAGCTCACAGCGTGTAGCTGAAATTTAAAAAGCACATTACATAATTGAATCATGGGTAACATCTCTGAAGTAAAAGATAAACTCTAGTTAATCTGTGTTGTTTTCCACAAATACTATCGAGGTTGGTGGGAACAGTTTCCACATTTCTGCTATGGAAACATCGTTCTATGGAAATTGGGAAACAGTGCCACTGGTTGGGTTCAGGGCACCATATCGTCTGTCATGGTCACCAGACAATTCCAAAGCTCTCTGACAGTATTTTTTACTAAAATCCTTGGCAACCAAATTCACATAACTTCTTCCAAAATTGAGAGATTCTGTATGATGATATTTTGTCAACACGGACATTTCTGAACCAAACATGACAACAGGTTACAAAAATAAAAATTTGGAACTAATCTGTTTCTTATCTGCAGTAACAGAACCAGTATTCTTTTCAACCTAATATAACAGGACTCAGAAACTTGTACCTTTTATGGCAATTTAGCATGGAAATCAATCAATCAATCGTATTTATTGAGCGCTTACTGTGTGCAGAGCACTATATTAAACGCTTGGGAAACTACAATGTAACAGAATTGGTTGACATGCTCTCTGCCCACAAGGAGCTTACAGCCTAGAGGGGTAGAATATGAAAACATAAGGATGCTTTTTTATGGTATTTGTTAAGTGCTTATTATTTGCCGGGCACTGTACTAAGTGCTGGGGTGGATACTAGCAAATCAGGTTGGACACAGTCCCTGTCCCACGTGGGGCTCAAAGTCTCAATCCCCATTTTGCAGATGAGGGAACTGAGGCACAGAAAAGTAAAGTGGCTTGCCCAAAGTCACACAGCAGACAAGTGGCAGAGCCAGGATTAGAACCCATGATCTTTTGACTCCCAGGCCCGTGATCTATCCACTATGCCATGCTGCTTCAGATATCAAACACGACTAAGCACTGGGGTAGATACAGGTTAATCAGGTCAGATACAGTCCTTGTCCTACACGAGGCTCACAGTCTAAGTAGGAGGGAGAACAGGTATTGAATCCCCATTTTGCAGTTGAGGAAACTGAGGCACAGAGACACTAAGGTCATATGGCAGGCAGGTGGTAAAGCTGGAATTAGAACCCAGGTTTTTTAGCTCCCAAGCCTGTGCTTTATCCACCAGACCCTGCTGCTTCCCATGAAAGTTGGACTCATACAGACAGGATACCATGTCCTAGAACTGTTACTTCATATCAGCCTCCTGATTGGCCTAGGAGTACCCATGAGTGACAACTGCTCTCACTAGGAAGATATCGAGGCTGTCAGTCAGGTGAGTATGTTGTTGTCAGAGAGGGGACTAGTGGTATCCAAACCCACAAACACTGATAATGTCCACACAGATCTTACTTCATAAGTATTAGTTGTTTAGCATAAGGTATCCTGTGTAGATCTGCAATAGAATCAAAAATTTCATGAAAAATTATCTAGAAAAAGCAAGCTTCCTTCATCTAGATGTGCCTTCTTTCTAGACTAATGGTACATACTAGTAATGCCTTTTCAAATGATAATCTCCAGCCCCCAGTGATATCCATAAGGAAATAGAGGCCCAAATAACAAGGGCTAAGTCCTCTTGGGGCAAACAAAATTGAATTGAAAAAAGTACTATAATGTATCTTTCTTAATGGGCCTGACATCTGCCTCGAAACCAGAAGAATGTTTGGGTTTTTGTCACAGTTCAACTTGGAAAGACTGAAAAGCCAAAGTTGATGATTCTGAGATTTTCTTCCTTAAGACTATGTCTTTCTGCATGCCTTTTGATTGGCCTAGGTATCTGCACGCTTGCTAGTGCAGTCCAGAGATGCTGATGACTCAGAAAAACCACTTGTCCACCATGTAAATGGTAGGTTTTCCCTTTACAAATTCAGCCCACCCAAACTATCCATCAGAGAAATCTGCCTGACACTAATCAAATACGACCACTGTGAGAGACACAACCTGGAATACCCAGAAGTTAAACAATGGCACTGCTATTAGCAAAGTAGACAAGTAATGAGTTTAACTAAATCAGGAATAAGCCCCCTGAAACCCAAAAGTTATGAGAATCTAGACAAAAACACAAGTGAAAGCGGTCTTGATATAAAGCTTATTAAATCAGGAACTGCACCTTGCTAGGAGGACTTTAATTAGCTGGAGAATAATAGGCTTAAAGGCTTATTCAGAAGGTTACATGAGTCAGCATTTCCCAAATTGACCTGACTTCTTGGGGAGTGGATAGAAAGCTACGGTCTTTGAGTTATGATTTTTACACATCAATCAATGGTGTTTATTAAGCAGCACTCAATCTGTGCCCAGAACTGCACTAAGACCTTGGGAGAGCACAAGACAGTTAGAAAATATGACCCCTTCCCTAGAGGACTTTACAGACTAGTGGGTGACAGACACTGAAATACACTTCAGGTAGGCGGTATACTTCTGTCGTGACACCTTTCATTCATTCAATAGTATTTATTGAGCGCTTACTATGTGCAGAGCACTGTACTAAGCGCTTGGGATGAACAAGTCGGCAACAGATAGAGACAGTCCCTGCCGTTTGACGGGCTTACACCTTCAATGAGGCCCATTCTCACTCTATGCCTCAGTTGGGCATGATGGTTTTGTCACTGTCCCCAAAGGGATGTTGGGAAGAAAAATGCAAGGAAAATGTTTAAAGGCTTTCAGGGGCAAAGTACTCTACAAATCCAAAGAACTTGCTAATTTCATTATTATTCATCTCTGATATCCAGAGGGTGGGTATCCCTTGAGCCCACAGAGGTACTTGAGATTCTTGGGATGTTTATTTTTGACTATAAAGTCCATAATTTCTAAAGGCAAGGAAAGCACTCAGAGTCGTCCCCTTTTTTAACAATTTTGTCCAGTCAGGAAAGTCAAGTTTCATTTCTTGAAATTGAATTATATATAGAAACGTACTGGGAAGAGAGCAAATTAACCAGCAATTGATCAGGAAAGTCAGTGTGTATAGTCAATGAAGGCCCAGAAGTGCCTGCAACTAATCAATGGTATCTATTGAGCATTTACTATGTGCAGAACACTGTACTAGGGAGGACATCCATATATATTCATTCCATGGTCACATGGGTTATTGGCCACAAGGGGTCAGATACAAGAGTGTAACTAGATCAACACATCTGATCACAATTAGAAGAAAAACAACTCAACACACATACCCTCTAAAAATCTAAATAGAAGTCCCATGCAAGTAGCTATCAGTGAATTGTGGCTACTGGGGCATCACAGAGAAAGCAGTACCATTTCATTACACCCAAGATATCTGGACAGCTCTATTTTGGAACTCACTGCTCATTTCAAATGGGGCAAGAGATTAGAAAAGGAGTCCTTAAAAACTATCTGCCTTGTCCCAGTTATCAATATCAGTAACAACAATATTTAGTGAGCACTGGCTGTATCAGTACAACAGTATATAGTGAGCACTGGCTGTGAGCAGAGCACTATATTAATTGGTTGGGAAACATACAAAGAAGCAAAGGTGCCATTCCTGCCTTGAGGAGCTCAAGATCTAATGGGGAAGACAGTGCACCTAAATTGTTGGATAGAGAATACCTGACAGGGTGAAAGAAAAGATATAAACACAAGAAAATCAAATAAGTAAATCATTCATCATCACCAACATCATTTATTACGGACTAACAGTACTGTGTTAGGGAAACATACCCACGGGTAAATAAGTAAATCAATAACAATTAAGTTCACTAGAGTGCACTCTACTTTCTCTCCCTTAAGTGTTTGTCTTGCACTTGGATTTATACTCTTTATTCACCCCACCCTCAGCCCCCCAGCACTTATGTACATATCCTTAATTTATTCATATTAATGTCTTTCTCCTCCTCTAGACTGTATGCTCCTTGTGGGCAGGGAACATTTACCAACTCTATTACATTGCATTCTCCCAGGTGCCTAGTACAGTGCTCTGCACCCAGTAAGCACTCAGGAAATACCATAAATTGTTAGAGGACTTTAGTCCTCTAGATTGTAAGCTCTTTGAGGGCAGGGATTGGGTCTATTTACTCTATGTCCTCTCCCATGTGCTTAATACAGTGTTCTGCACACAGAATTGATTGATTCATTCAATCGAATTTATTGAGTGTTTTCTGTGTGTAGAGCACTGAACTAAGCGCTTGGGAGAGTACAACAATAGACAGACACATTCCCTGCCCACAATGAGCTTACAGTCTAAAGGTGGGGAGACAGACATCAATACAAATAAATTACAGATATGTACATAAATGCTGTGGGGCTGAGGGGGGGAAGAGAAAGGGAGCAAGTCAACTCGATGCAGAGGGGAGTGGTAGAAGAGAAAAGGGGAAGCTTAGTCTGGGAAGGGCTCTTGGAGGAGATATGCCTTCAATAAGGCTTTAAAGACTGGGGAGAGTAACTGTCCGACAGAATTGAGGAGCGAGGGTATTCTAGGCCAGGAGCAGGACCTGGGCTAGGGGTCAGTGTCAAGATAGGCGAGATTGAGGCAATGTGAGAAGGTTAGCACTAGAGGAGCCAAGTGTGAGGGCTGGGTTGTAGAAGGAGAGTAGCGAGGTGAGGTAAGAGGGGCTAAGGGGCTGAGGTACTTTAAAGCCAATGGTAAGGAGTTTTGTTTGATGCATGTTCAAACACCATTGCTTATTTGATTATCCTTAGCCATGCAATTGAAAAACTAAGAGAAAAGTATCAGTCACAAAGGAAATAACCACTGCATTATGGAACATCAGAGCAATACACCATGAAAGCAGAAGTTGTCTAGAAAGTGCTTTACAGGTGAGCTACCAACCTCAGAGTCTATATCACAGCATTAAATGAAATTGATTAAAGAGTGTTGATTATTCCATCTTCTGGGAGAAATCTTCCCTCCTCCCTCATAGGCATCAATTTTGCAATCAGACAATTTCTTATTTCAATCACATCTAAATCTGCTGAAAGGCATTAGTGAGCATATCTTACACCTACCCCTAAAGTAAAAGTGTTATGCTACCTTATTAATGCTATGTCCCAACATCACTGATGCTGATAAGGAAAAGAAGAAAGCAAATGTGATATTTGTTAAGTGCTTACTATGTGCCAAGCACAGGGGTAGCTATAAAAGGAGCAGAGTGGCCTAGTGAATAGTAGATAGAGCATAGGTCTGGGAGTCAGAAGGTCATGGGTTCTTATCCTGATTCCACCACTTGTCTGCTGTGTGACTTTGGGCAAGTCACTTGACTTCTCTGTGCCCAGTTACCTCATCTGTAAAATGGAGATTAAGACCGTGAGCCCCATATGAAAGAGAGACTGTGTCCAACCTGATTGGCTTGTATCTACCCCAGTGTTTAGTACAGTGTCTGGCACATAAGCACTTAACAAATGCCAAAAAGAAAAGAAAAATCAGGTCAGCCACAGTCTGACACAGATTCTACAAAGATTTGGACAAACTGATCACAGCAGAGCCAAGTCTCTGACAAACTAAGTTTTATAGGAGACTTCAGTGCACATTTAGGCAACAATGCAGAAAAACTTGAAACAAAATCACTGGAGCTCAAGGAATTGACAAGCTAAACAGCAATGGTCTACTACTTCTTCCCAGCAACTGTGCCAAGAATTAGCTGTTAACTAGCAAAGCACTTGTCCACTTACCAACTAAAAGACAGACATCTTGAATCTATCCGAGATCTCAAAATGGCACCCATTAACGATATCATTGTCTGACAATAAAACCTTTTCATATTACTGCTGAGATGTATGATGCCAAGTGCCAGATGGATTATTGCTCGACACATAGATTTTAACACAAGTGAAATTTAGGATTGTGTTACAAAACTGCCTCCAAACCTCGCAGATAAATGCATGTCAAATCCCTAGAAAAGGAAGAAATTTGCAAGTTCCTCTATGACATCAAAACAGACATAGCAGTGGAAGAAAACCCATCTGCCTCTACCAAATGACCAGTGAACGGATGTCTCTACTGGACACTGTCTACCAGGGTCCCAACAAGGATGTGGACACTGAGCTGACAAAATCAGGAGTTAACTAGAATAATTCTGAGATTAAAGAATCACTAGCAGCCAAGCAAGCAATGCTTCACTTTGCTGCACCTCATGACCCTAACAAAAGGTATACCCATCAAAGTCTCCCCTAGACATATAGAACCAGCTACTTCCCAACAAGTGATGGAATGCCAAGTTTGAAGAGATCCAAGGCTTCACAGACTGAAGCCAAACTAAGGACTTCCATTCATCACTGAAGAGCCTACATGATTTTATACACAGTTCTGCAGACCCTGAGGCATTTATATGGACCCATATTCAACACGAGCAAGAAGGGCATTCTAACGTGATGGCAAAAACATTCCAATTATTTTTTTTGTTTTTATCGTATTTGTTAAGCACTTACTATGTGCCAGGCATCATACTAAGCACTGAGGTAGATACTAGATAATCAGATTGGACACAGTGCATGTACCATGGGAAAGACAGAGATTAAAATAAATTATTGATATATACATAAGTGCTCTGGGGCAGAGGGTGGGGTGTGTACAAATCCAAGCGCAAGGGTGTTGCAGAAAGGAAAGGGAGTAGGGAATTGAGGGCTGAGTTGGGGAAGGCCTCTTGGAGGAGAAGTGATTTTAATAAGGCTTTGAAGATGGGGAGATGGTCTGTTGGATATGAAGGGGGTAAAACTTCCAGGCTCAAGGCAGGATGTGGGTGAGGGGTTGGCAGTGAAATAGATGAGATCTGGGTACAGATTGGCACTGGAGTGAAGTGAATGTGTAAGGGAATAGGAAGTCTACAAGAAAAATTAGGAAGGAGCAAGGTGATTGGATGTTGAGCAATAATAATAATTGTGGTATTTGTTAAATTCTTCCTGTGTGCCAGGCACTGTACAAAGCACTGGGATGGATTCAAGCAAATCTGGTTGGCCACAGTTCTTGTCCCATGTGGGGCTCACAGTGTCAACCCCCATTTTCCAGATGAGGTAACTGAGGCACAGAGAAGTGAAGTGACTTTCCCAAGGTCACATAGCACGCAAGTGGTGGAGCTGGGATTAGAATCCATGACTTTCTGACTCCCAGGCCCATGCTCTATCCACTTCACCATGCAGCTTCTGCTCTGCACGCAATAAGCTCTCAATAAATATGATTGATTGACTGAATAGTGAACCTGCCAATATGTGGCAATAAATGGCCTTTATTCCAATACTTAATGGAGTCACCACTATTGTTAGAGTCATTAAGAATGGCAAAGCTTCTAGTTTGGCTGATATCCCTGCCAAGATCTACAAGCAAGAAGTGAATACAAATGTGCTCATTAGCCCACACATCCTCCTCCTCAACATATGGATCTCTGATGAAATGTCACCAGATTTCAAAGATGCCACCATCACCACCTTCTCCAAGAGGAAAAAGTGTTTTCATTGCTGGCAAGTTGCTAGCCAGAGTACTCCTGAACCAATTACTGAAGACCACTGTTAATCAGTGAGAGGCAGCATGGTCCAGGGGACAGAGCCCGGTCCTGGGAGTCAGAAGTCAGGGGGTCTAATCCCAGCTCTGCCACTTATCTGCTGTATGACCTTAAGCAAGTCACTTCATTTCTCTGGGCCTCAGTTACCTCATCTATAAAATGGGGATTAAGAATGTGAGCCCCACGTGGGACAACCTGATTATCTTGTATCAACCCCTGTGTTTAGAACAGTGCTTAGCACATAGAAAGCACTTAACAAATACCACAATTTTTTTTTCCTCAGTCTCAGGTACCTCATTTGTTAAATGAGGATCGAGACTGTGAGCCCCACGTGGGACAGGGACTGTATTCATCCCGATTCATTTGTATCCAACCCAGCATTTAGAACAGTGCCTGGCACATAGTAAGTGCTTAACAAATACCATAATTATTATTATTATTACAGGAAATGTGCAGGGAACAACATCAGGATCTCTAGATGATGTTAGTAGATGCTATAAAAACATTTGATAAATCACCTAGTTTGTGTCAACTCCTAAAAGAATTTTGCTGGCACTGAGAAATTTATGGAGATCCAAGACTTCTCTATGACCTTGAGTCTGCCTGTGGTCAAAATGAAGGCATCTTGTCTGACCTTGGTCAAGTGAGGTGAGGTGAAGTGAGGACACCATGAAAAGGAGAAAAGAAATGCTTAAGAGAAATTGTTGGGGACCTTTTCTAGGGGAACTGCTTCCCCAAGTTAGGGATGGAATTGTATGTAAGAAGTGGAGATTGACCAGAGACAATACTGAAACAGACTTCTGACACTAAGGCACCCAGATAGGATATAGGTGGAGTTGACCACTTATTAGCAACCAGACACACGCAATGGAAAAGATAGACATTTTTGCATAGTGAGAAACCTATTTGAATGGTCATGCCAAAAGAATGTTAATATCCCAGTTCATATTATGTTGGTACAGTTGATGGTGTGGGTGGAGAAGGAAGTGACCAATTTCACTCCACTTTTTGGGCAGCGCTCCTGGCCTCTTTGTCTCTCATATGTATGCTTGGGGTCTGGAACTCCCTCCCCCTTCATATCTGACAATCCACCACACTCCCCACCTCCGAAACACTACTGAAAATCACATCTCTTCCAAGAGGCCTTCCCTGACTAAGACCTCATTTCCCACATCTGCCCTCCTCTCCAGATCAACTATTCAGTTGGCTGTGTACCCCTTAAGCCCTTAATAGTCACTCCAGCCCCACACCACTCACATAAATATTCTTACACTCTATTATTTCCCCAGTCCCTAATCTGTTGTCATGTCTGCCTCCCTCCATAGGCTGTGAACTGGTTGTAGCCTGGAAAGGTGTCTACCAACTCATTTGTATTGCATTCTCTCCAGTGCTTAGTACAGTGCTCTGCAAACTGTAAGCACTCAATAAATACCATTGATTGATTGAATGATTGATTGACCTGAGTCTCTTAGTCTTTGGGTCTTTTGGCAGAGAGGGGCACTATGCTAGAGAATAAACTCTGCTCTAGTCACATAATAGGTGTTGCTTGCTGCCGGCATTGCCTGCAGATGGGTAACAGGTGGAGAAGTTGCACGGATCCCTGGCTAACCTAGATAATTGAGCAAAGCCTTAGACATGTGGCATATGTGTGGACAGCTGAGAAACTTCAGCAGCAAAGATGCCAGGGAGCACTAATTAGGTATAGGTTGAGTCCCTTAGAGAAAAGATTTCAGAAGATCATGATAACCACTAAACAGAATAAAAAGTAATACCAGTCACTGAGGTAATGAACACAACTATCCTTTACAGACATGCAGGGTGGGAGGCATCATCAATTACTCATCAGTCTTTTCTGCTCCTCTCAATGCACACAATTAAAATCTCTGGCAGTTTTGTCATCTTCAAATGTGAAGGACAATTCAGCATGAGGCAACACGAGAAGCAGCATGCCTTAGTGGATAGAGAACAGGCCTGAGAGTCAGAAGGACCTGGATTCTAATTCCAGATCTTCCACTTGTCTGTGTGACCTTGGGCAAGTCACTTCACTTCTCCATGCTTCACTTGCCTCATCTGTAAAATGGGGATTATAACTGTGAGCCCCATATGGTACACGGACTGTGACCAACCTGATTAGCTTGTACCTACCCCAGTGCTTAGTACAGTGCCTGGCACACAGTAAGTACTTACCAAATGCCATAAAAACCTCTCTATAATCTGTTATTATTACCACTATTTTCTATAATGACTATTATTTAAACTCAGCTAGTGATTTAATATTGTCAGAAGGGCCAGTAACAAATTGATGCCTACGAACTAAATCTAGAGAACATGGGTCTCCAGCAGTGAGTGAAGGTGGTACGGAGATCCTAGTCATCTGGGTTTAGAAGGGCTAAGGAGTATGACGTAGTGACTTTTCTCCACACAGTCACTACTCTTACCAGCCTCCCTTCCCTGCTCCATCACTACATCCACTCTAAGCCCCTCCCCAAACCCATTCACACTCCAAAAAGGTGATGCCACCGATTAGACTGTAAGCCCGTCAAACGGCAGGGACTGTCTCTGTTACCGACTTGTTCATTCCAAGCGCTTAGTACAGTGCTCTGCACATAGTAAACGCTCAATAAATACTATTGAATGAAATGAATTCTGTCCCCTCTCTGGGGTCAGCATGAGATTGTTGGTCACTCATCAGTGCTTTGCACAGAATCTTCTCTGATTTCAACATCCTATCAGCAGCATACCACTTCCCTCGGAAAACAGCACACTTGTTTTTCCACTTACCTTGATCATAAGAACACATTTGATTTGCAGACCTATCACTCTCCTAAAATGGCCCATGCATCAGTAAAGATAAGTCCAAAGTTTCAGCAAGTGAAGTTCCTGTGGATCTCTGAAAGAATCAGGGTTCTCTTGAACTAGGACCCAGAAACTGAATTAATTGGCTTTGTGAAATTTAAGTATATGCTCATTTTTAATGTGGCACTTTGTATGAGAAAACACGGGGAAAATGAGTCAGCTTTACTGCATTCACAGATATTGCTGCAGGTTTAAGTGGGATTAAAGGTAATAAAACTTTGAGAGGGAAGATTGAGTTATAGTTGCTGAAATCCTCATGTTATTTCATTATAGATAACACGTATCCTCTAAAATGGATTTTATTGTTCTCCTGGCATTTTTTTATCCAATCCAGTGGGGATAATTCATTCAATAGTATTTATTGAGCGCTTACTATGTGCAGAGCACTGTACTAAGCGCTTGGGATGAACAAGTCGGCAACAGATAGAGACAGTCCCTGCCGTTTGATGGGCTTACAGTCTAATTGGGGGAGACGGACAGACAAGAACAATGGCAATAAACAGCGATTGATATGTTTACATTTGATGTTGGAACTGCTCCAACAGGGACCAACATCTGGGAGAAGATGTGCAAAATATTTGGGCTATGGGGCAGTAAATGTAGTGTGGGTGACTGCTGGCAGATCAGCAGAAAAGCCAACTGGCCCCATTCCAGTGGAGGAGGCAAGAGCAATGATTTCCAAGAGTTGACCTATGAGGGGAACTAAATATGAGCTTAGAGGGGATTTTCATCTCCTAATGAAGTTCTCCCCTCTCAGGGTCGCACCTGGAGAGTTTCCAGTACTCTACCAGTCTCAGCTACGAGAAAGAGAGTCAAGCAGAGGCCTACCCATTCCACTCCTAGCTTGGGCAGTGGCTAGCGAGTGGAAGGCAATCTGCTACAAGTTGAAACTCACCTGTGCTGGGCAACAGTGGCATGGGAGAGAGTCAAAAGCAGAGACTCAAGCTTACTGCGCGGAAGGAGACAATGGTAAACCGTTTGCGTATTTTTACCAAGAAAACTCTATAGATACACTACCAGAAGGATTGCAGATGGAGGTGGGGCATTCTGGGAGAGATGGCATCTCTATGGTTCGGAGACGATTTGACAGCATAAGAGAAGCCTGAAGTTCCAGGTAATGAAAAGTTGCTTGCATTTGGATTTATATCCTTTATTCACCCCCACCTTCAGCCCCACAGCTCTTATGTCCATAACCATAATGCATTTTAATGTTCATCTCCCCCTCTAGACTGTAAGCGCCTTATGGGCAGGAAATGTGTCTACCAGCTCTGTTGTAATATACTCTCCCAAGAGCTCAGTACAGTGCTCCGCACATAGTAACGCTCAATAAATGCAATTGATTGCTCCTTATTTAAAAAACTATAACGATGGCTCAAGAAGTATTTCTTTTTTTTTTCATGTATGTGAAGTTCAGATTTCTCTTTTGGCCTGAATGCTACTCTTTTCTTTACTGACGAGCCTGTTAAATAATGCCACTGCCTTTTGGAATGGTTTCTTTGTGGGAATGGAACACCTTCTATCATTTTTAGCTACATTATAACCCCATGGTTTACTGTGGACGCATAGAGAGTTTACTGTGTGATGGGGAGAAATACAGGTTGTTGGCACATTACACCACCAAATTACACCACTGAACTAAGTGGAACCATAAATAGATACTCACTAACGTTCACATAAGGCCATGATTTGGTCAGCCAATGCCCACTCCCCATAGACCTCACCAAACACACACTATTTAAGCTAAGATCACAAGTGATGGACACAAAATGGAGGTATAAGGAACATATACTGAATCATTTGCTGTTAGCAGGCCTTTTCTTCTCTCTGTGGCTGGCCAGATTGTCTTATTGTATCTGTGTCACTAGCACTGCCAGGCCTCTTCCCAGTTGAAGGGCATGGATCTGAGAATTGGAAGTTTCTGTTTAAATATTAGAATCAGGAGTCAATCTTTGTCACTGCTGAACATTTGGTGAAATGCTTTTCCTGTAATAACTCAAATGCAACAGAAGAATTGTGCTCAGGATGGTACTGCATTTGACATCAAGAAAAAATTGTTATTAAAGACATTGAAGGGGTCAGGCTGCATCTGGATTCTTTGTTCCGAAGTGTGGATTAAAATCATTAAAAGTACCCTCACTTTGACACCTACCCCCAAATCCTCAGCCCACTGCATTAAGGAAGGAGGAGGCTGGGTTGAAACAGCCTGAAGTAAGGGAACGCCTACAGCAACTATGCCATCAATGATGAAGGTTTCTGACAAAAGAGTCAACTAGGACATCTCTCATGGTGGAAAGCCTCAGCAAAAATCCCAAAAATAACATGGACAGTGAAAACCACAGCTGTTACAGAGGCAGCTACCCTGCCAACCATTGCTGGTGTATGGTACCACAGCAGAGGATTGGCACTAGGCTATGGTCCCTTTGACCATACTTGGGTTTTGCATGTAAAATGATTGCATACGCTGCACACGGTGTCCCGGCCCAGAATCCCCTTTACTCGGTTGCGGTACCCACTATCCCATTGGGGACCCAACTGGCAAGGATGAGAGAGGGCGAGAGTAGACTGTAAACTAGTTGTGGACAGGGAACGTGTCTAACAGGTCTGTTATACTGTACTCTCCCGAGCGTGTAGCACAGTGCTCTGCATTCATTCATTCAATCGTATTTATTGAGTGCTTACTGTGTGCAGAGCACTGTACTAAGCGCTTGGAAAGTACAATTCAGCAACAAACAGAAACAATCCCTATGCACATAGTAAGCGCTCAATAAATACCACTGATCAATTGGTGTCGTACAAGCCCCATAATCAATTCTTTCACGTTGGTTCTTGTCCCTGAAGTCTTTGTCACTGGACTGAGAAGCAGCTTGACCTCGTGGATAGAGCACAGGCCTGGGAGTCAGAAGGACCTGAGTTCTAATTCTGGCTCTGCCACTTGTTATTGTCTGCTGTGTGACCTTGGGCAGTCACTTCACTTTTCTATGCTTCAGTTACCTCATCTGTAAAGTGGGGATCAAGACTGTCAGCCCCATATGGGACAGGGACTGTGTCCAACTCAATTTTCTTGTATCCACCCCAGCGTTTAGTACTGTGCCTGGCACATATAATTGCTTAACAAATACCACAATCATTATTATTATTATTATCCATTGTTTACAATGGACTAGCACTGCACCTACCTCCGTGAACTCTCCCACATCTTTATCAGGTCAGCTTGAGTATGTTCTGAGTATTTTGACATTTGAACAGTTGCTTCTGACAGAAGCATTGGCTGACCTAGCCCTAGCAGGCACTTCTCTACTTCCAGCTGTTTCAATGCTCTCTCCCCTCCCTACCTCCTCAGTGACATTGTGCATATAAGGGGTCAAGTATATCATTGTGCATATAAGGAGTCAATGTCAGTGACATTGTGCATATAGGAGAAGCAGCGTGGCTCAGTGGAAAGAGCATGGGCTTTGGAGTCAGGGCTCATGAGTTCGAATCCCAGCTCTGCCACTTGTCGGCTGTGTGACTGTGGGCAAGTCACTTCACTTCTCTGTGCCTCAGTTCCCTCATCTGTAAAATGGGGATTAAGACTGTGAGCCCCACGTGGGACAACCTGATTCCCCTATGTCTACCCCAGTGCTTAGAACAGTGCTCAGCACATAGTAAGCGTTTAACAAATACCAACATTATTATTATTATTATTAAGTACCAAAGACAGGTCATTGTGTCATTTGAGGTAACATATTGCTTCAGGGAAATCAGTTAGTGGAAAGCTTAGTCAAATGGCAAGGCTTTATGCTTAGGTGGGTCTTTCGTGAAAGAACCCTCATCTAAGGGGGGTTCAGACTCAAGTTTTGAGTTCTGCATTCCCTGGGGGAAGAAGTTGGTGGATGGTAGTCCACATCAATCTCATTGCCTCCTTGAGGCAAGAAGAAAGAGCACTCACTGGAATTGAATCTGAGGAACTTTGACCTAGAAAATGGCAGAACCATGGGTGATGGGCGTATCGGCTTTGATTTGGGACCTGATGAATCGAGAGGTTTGATAAACTGAGTGCTACTTTCCAGGGAGGGTTGGGAAATGACTATCTCAGAATTTTCTGAGAATTTTCTCAGTCATTGTGTATTTACTGTGCTAGGCAACTGGAAAATATCATAGAATAGATGTGATTGTACATTCCAAGCGCTCAATAAATACTACTGAATGAATATGATCTCCTCAAGGATTTTCAATTAATCCATTTTTTTTAAAACCAAATTTAACATATTATCTAATTGAATTTTATTTTAATGAATTACTTCCACATCAGGTCAGAGTGATATCTCTATGATTGGACTTAAACAATTCTATAAAACTGTATACTTAAATGAGGCTTCTGATACTGAATTTCTATGACATTTATCAAAATGGACTCACTGCACCTTATTTTATTTTCCCATAAACTATCATTTCTTGGCTATTTTGTTGCAAGTGTTTGTGTGCTGTGCTATAACCCGAGCTACAGTTAAGGATGCCACCCTTTCAGTGACTCTCCATTTAAGCAAGGATATTGATAGTATATAAAAGTACATCATGAATCTTAGAATGGAACTAAACATGATGGAATGGGCCCAAGGCAGAAAACTGCCAAAACTTCTCTTACTCTTTCAGGTCCTGGTGTAAACTGTCAGTTGTTACGATGAGTCCAATGTATGACAGTTTTGACAGGAAAAGTCATATGTTCTTCTACAGTTGTATTTATGAGTTTGGCCTCTGAAATCCTTTGAGCAGATTCCAATTATGGTCCATATTCGCTTTTGAGGATATAAATTCCTGCCACTGAGCTATCATTAGTGTTAATAGCCACACCCTTGTGACTTTCAGGCCTTACAAGTCAACAGTTATTGGCCTGAGGAGACAAACAGAAGACCAATACCTATAAAATATGCATTAGGTACCAAACAATATTTGGTGGCTAAAACTAAATATATTACACTGGTGAATTCCATATAAATACAGGCTATAAAACTTTCCATTTCCTTCAAAAATACTACTCCAAATTTAAGTTGAACCTTACAGAGACAATTTCCTGGATAATTTAGACTAAAAACTTTGCTATTGAGGGAACAGCAATTTATCTGTCATTTGGCCTGGCTGTCTACAATGCCTGCTCAACTCTTCACTTTGCCTCATAGACCCAGTTTCAAAACAGGAATGAGTTGAGATTTTCAAAATATTTGACAAAAGCATTAGAGACCATGGGACACAATCCCATAAAATGGGACTACAAATCATTCAACTGATGTATCAGCACCACCACCGACAAAAAAACTCACAAATCCTCCCATTATTTTAAAGAATCATAGCATATTCATCTCCTTGGTGTTGAAGTGGTCTAATAACTTCACTTTGTTGCTCAGAGACAGGATTGTGTGTCACCACAGAAGACAGATGCTGTGTTCCTTAGATTATTTGGTCAGTTGTTTTTTTCCTGAGGATGGTTGAGTACAGATTGCTTTTTCCTCATGATCCTGCCAGGTTTGTAATCTCTCTGTTGGAGAGTTCACCTCAATTTGTGGAAGTGTTTATTGTTCTCCTTAGCTTGAAGCAGAGACAGTGATACCATTAGATGCTTGGGTGACTGATGATAGGTCTTTTTTAAGTTGATGGGAGAAGGCGCTGTAAGCCTCATCCCCTTCCCTATTGTAAACTCATTCAAGGAAAAACTGCTTTACCCGAATTCGTGGGGGTTTTAAGGCTTTTTTCTTATCATTTACTATGAAATTGATAGATCACTAAAAATCATTCGCAGTGTTGTAACTGTGACCCAGATGGTTTTATTCTCTTGTAAATCTGATGAAATGGAGAAGAGACTATCAGTTTAAGACAGTGTAGTCTGTATCTTGTCATGGTTAGGAAAGGAACCGAGGGGAGGATGGGGTAGGAGGGTGGTTGCAGGGGAGGAACGTTCTGCTATCATTGTAAAACTCTATTCCTGTAAACAGATAGAGGAAATGCAGTCATATGAAACAGTGAAAAAGGTTCCACAGTCATACTTTTTCCCCCTCTAGACTGTGACCTTGCTGTGGGCAGGAATGGGTCTGTGCTTATACTGTAGTCTCCCAAGTGCTTAGTACAGTGCTCCAAGCAGCCAGTAAGTGCTCAATAAATACTATTGAATCCTTTTGCTGTTTTTGAAAAAGGTTTATAATAATCTGGACTCAGAATAATTATTTTGAAAAGAACAACTTTGCTATTTTCTCCATTCTCCCCTTCAGTCAATCAATGGTATGTACTGAGTGCCTACTGTGGGCAGAGCACTGTACTGAGCTAAAGGAGCATGCCTACTAGTTCTCAACACTGTTAGGGGGCCCAGAGAAAGAAAGCAATGGCCATGAACTGGTGACAGTGCAATGGAGTGCCTGGATGCATCTCCCTGCTCCAAAGGCTGTGGTAGTTTCCATGTTATTCAGACTAGCTGCCAGAGGCCTGCTCTGATGATAATAGTAATAATAATTATGGTGTTTGTTCATTAAATAGTATTTATTTATTTATTGAGCGCTTACTATGTGCAGAGCACTGTACTAAGCGCTTGGGATGAACATGTCAGCAACAGATAGAGACAGTCCCTGCAGTTTGACGGGCTTACAGTCTAATCGGGGGAGATGGACAGACAAGAACAATGGCAATAAATAGAGTAAGGGCTTAGTATGTGCCAAGCACTGTTCCAAGTGCTGGGGTAGATACTAACTAATCAGGTTGACCACGGTCCCAGTCCTACATGGGGCTCACAGTCTTAATCCCCATTTTACAGATGACATAACTGAGGCACAGAGAAGTTGAGTGACTTGCCCAAGGTCACACAGCAGGTAAGTGGCAGAGCCGGGTTTAGAATCCGTGTCCTCTAACTCCCAAGCCTGCACTCTTGCCACTTAGACCATGCTGCTTCTGCAGTCTCTAGCTGGACTGGTTTTCAGGTTCAGGGACCCACCCACTTAACTCTGGGATAGTTCACGAGAGTCATTCCTGGAGAAAAAGTGATCATGGCCTAGTGGAAAGAGCACGGGCTTGGGAGTCAGAGGACCTGGATTATAATTCCAGCTCCACCACTTGTCTGCTGTGTATCCTTGGGCAAGTCACTTTGCTTCTCTATGCCTCAATTTCCTCATCTATAAAATGACAATTAAATACCTGTTCTTCTTCCCTCTTAGACCTTGGGATAGGGATTGTCTCTGATCTGATTATTTTGTATCTACCCCAGTGCTTATTCAGAGCTTCACATATAGAAAGTGCTTAAAAAATGCCACAATTATTATTCATCAATCAATGGTATTTGAGTGCTTACTGTGTGCAGAGCACTGTACTACACGCTTGGGAGAATATAATCCAACAGAGTTGGTGAACAGGTTCCATGCCCACAAGGAACTTACAGTCTAGAGGATGAGTTATTATAAGAGTAATAATAATTATCCCAGAAATTACCTTGGAATCACCCAACCCAGCCTGAATCCAGTAAGCCCTCTCTGTTGGCTACGCAAGGCTGTAGACTGTAAGCTTGTTGTGGGCAGGGAATGTTTCTGTTTACTCTCCCAAGTTCTTAGTACAGTGCTCTGCACACAGTAAGCACTCAATAAATACAACTGGTGGATTAATTGATTGAAGTATGCCTGGAAACTAAAGTCAGCTTCCAAAGGCTGGTCTGAATTCCTGGCAGGACTGTATTTCAAGCAGCCCCAAGCTTGGGCAAGTCAGTTAGGTTATTATTATTTTTATGGCATTTGTTCAAGCATTTTTTATGTGCCAAGCACTGGACTAAGTTCTGTGGTAGATAAAATATAATCAGGTCAGACACAGTACTCGTCTCAAGCTGAAATCACAATCCTCATTTTTCAGATGAAGAAACTGAGGTCTGGTGAGGTTAGGTGACTCGTCTAAAGACATGCAGCAGGACAGCGGCAGAACTGGGACTAGAACCCAAGTCACTCTCTCCCTGTACTCCTTAAAGCTAATAAAGAAGCCTGTGAATTTAGGTTGTCTTTTTGGAAAGGAGTGGGGGTTCATCATCCCATGCCGCCTAGGCCTATTAGCCTATAACGACAACGAGTTGGATCGGTTGGCAGATTGGCACGTTGAGAACACATTCTATAAATAACAGGGCTTCTTAAAGCCTTAACTGAGACATAGAGCCCTGGGGTATCTCTTCACAGTGACAAAGCTATAGCTATGCCTTTAAGGTCCTAGAACAAAGGCATGGCATCCTCACCAAGAGCCCCTTCCCCCACCAGCCGACCCCATTTCCACTCCCCATTTTCCCCAGCTCCCAGCTCCCAAAACAAAAATAAGCTATTAGGGATGTCCTAAATCATTTTGAAAAATACCTGCACAATTCTTTAAGCATTTTCTCCTTGCTATTACCTCATTAAGACAACCCTCTAAAGCCTGCAGTATTAAAATCAGTTTATACTACACCAACATTCACATTAGACCTTCAGTTTAACAAATTTTATTTCATGTCAAGAACATTTTCAGGAGATGAAAATCAAATTGCCCACTAGTACACTGAAAAATGCCTAATGTACCTTGACAGTTGAATGTCTCTTTTAAGTTCCCTGTACTTATCTGAACTGGGGTTCCAACACAATCACAGGTGCACTGGGTGACAAATAATTTCCTTGTGCTTCCATTTTTCTTTCTTGAAAATGAGGGTAATAATACCTACCTAAGGGTGTTGTGATCCTTAATTGAATAATATAAGTGATTAGCTATGATCTGGTATGAAAGACCATTCAGAAATGCAAAGTATCATTAGCTTTGTTACCATTACTCAGGTTTCAATTAACATAATCTACCTTCCTTTGCAGAAGGGGTAAAATGCTATATTTCAAAGAACCATGAAATTACATTTTTGCCCATAGTGCAAAGCGCAATCCATTTTCTCCATACCATTAGGCTGCTTCGGAAGCAGCAGCATAGCAAACAGTGAAGCAATAGTGGTCTCTTGTGGAAGAAAATCATATCTGCAACTATGATGCAAAAGCAATTCTATTTTAGACCAACTAAACCTCATAGGCTAGGTCTCAAGCAGAAAAGGGATGGGGAAAAAATCAACTGTAGAGATCAGATGAGGAAAAAAATACACCAAAATATCTGAGTGAGACAAAACCAAGGTCCTGGCTGAAGATTCAGGTAATTCCTTAACTCGCACTCTAATTTTGAAACTTTAATGTTCAGCCAGCAAAACCAAAACCCACTTCACTATTTAGTTTTTCCAGAATCTGAAACAGCCTCCCTTCACTAGCTCCACCTTTCTAGATTTATCTAGGGCTAGCTATGGAATTTCAGTTTGAGATAGGTGGGCAAGACCAAATTAAATAAACCAAATGAGGAAAAAAGACATTTTGAATCATTGGTGGTTGAGTCAAAAGCCTTGTGGATACAGCATGGGCCTGGGAGTCAGAAGGACCTGGGTTCATTCATTTATTCATTCAATCGGATTTATTGAGTGCTTACTGTGAGCAGAGCACCGTACTAAGGGCTTGGAAAGTACAATTCAGCAATAGAAACAATCCCTGCCCACACCAGGCTTACAGTCTAGAAGGGGGGAGACAGACATCTAAAGAAGTAAAGAGGCATCGATATAATAAACAGAATTACAGATATATACACATCAAAACAAGTAAATAGGCATCAATATAAATATAATTATAGATATATACATATATACATAAGTGCTGGGGGGGTGGGTAGAGCAAAGGGAGTGAGTCAAGGTGAGGCAGAGGGGAGGGGGAGCTGAGGAAAAAGGGGGGCTTAGCTTGGGAAGGCCTCTTAGAGGAGATGAGCCTTCAGTAGGGCTTTTCAAGGGGGGGAAGAGTGATTGCTTGGTGGATTTGAGGCGGAAGGGTGTTCCAGGACAGAGTAGGACATGGGCCAAGGCCGACGGCGGGACAGGCGAGAACAATTACAGCTCTGTCACTTGTCTGCTCTGTGACCTTAGGCAAGTCACTGAACTTCTCTGTGCCTCAATTACCTCATCTGTAAAATGGGGATTAATACTGTGAGCCCCTTGTGGGACATCGACTGTGTCCAACCTGATTAGCTTGTATCTACCCCCAGGGTTTAGTGCAGTGCCTGGCACATAGTATTCATTCAGTAGTATTTATTGAGTGCTTACTATGTGCAGAGCACTGAACTAAGTGCTTGGAATGTACAATTCGGCAACAGGTAGAGACAATCCCTGCCCAGTAACGGGCTCACATTCTAAACGGGGGAGGCAGGCAGCAAAGCAAAACAAAACAGAACAAAACAAAACAAGTAGTCTGGTGTAGATATCATCAAGATAAATAGAATCATAAATATATAAACATCATTAGCAAAATAAATAGTAAATAAATATTGATATATGCAAATATGCACAGTGCCGAGGGGAAGGGGGAATGGGGAGGGGAGGAGGAGCAGAGGGAAAGTGGGGACTCAGTTTGAGAAGGCCTCCTGGAGGAGGTGAGCTCTCAGTAGGGTTTTGAAGAGAGGAAGAAAGTTAGTTTGGCAGATAGACACTTAACAAACACCAGAAAATAAATGCGATTATTGGCTAGGAATCAGTGTAACTAGTTTAAAAGTCAGCTCTAGAGTCACAAAACTGTGTATTTTTCTCCCTGTATTTCATTTCTGGGTTCTCTTGACTTGGTAAGTGCTACTCAGACTTTCCCCTAAGAGTACCTCATTTGGGTCAGCTAATTCATTAGTTTGATTCTATTCATTAATATCTGCCACTCCCTCTGAAGGTAGACCTCACCTAATGGCCATAAGACATCATAAAACAAATCAGAAAGTCATATCAACTGGGGCAATGATTTCCCAGCTTCACAAGGGCTCTAAATTTGTATTTGAGAACAAGATTTGGAGCATGAAGATTCTGTGCCTCTTAGCCCCATGAAAATGAGAGTTTTTGATGCAAATAACCAAACAGTAATTTCATATATATACAGGGTCTGTCTGCAAGGAGCTCAAAACCAAAAAGCACCGAGATGGTGACTCACCCCACTTCACACAATGAGTCAGTGTCAGGAATAGGCTCCAACTGGTATTCCTCTTTAGTGGCCAAATTAGCCTTCATAGTCAAACCAAGTCTTTTCCAATCAGTGGTATTTATGAAGCAGCATAGCTCAGTGGAAAGGGCCTGGGCTTGGGAATCAGAGGTTGTGGGTTCTAATCCCAACTCTGCCACTTGTCAGCTGTGTGACACTGGGCAAGTCACTTAACTTCTCTGTGCCTCAGTTACCTCATCTGTAAAATAGGGATGAAGACTGCGAGATTGACTGTGAACTCCGCATGGGACAATCTGATTACCTTGTATCTACCCCAGTTCTTGGCACATGGTAAGTGCTTAACAAATACCAACATTATTATTGAACACTTGCTGTACATGAAGTCCTCTACAAAGCACTTGGGAGAGTACAACAGAATTGGTAGGCAAAATCTCTGCCCACAGGGAATTTACTCTTTCAAAAAAAAGAGAAGTTCAAAGATTTTCTTCATGTCTTATGTGAAATTTGACCAAAACCTCTGAGATGAGTAAATTCACTTTAAAAAAGCAGGAGGTGCTGAACTTGTTCCTATCTTCTGTCCTCCCTGCAATTCACCTAGGTAATTACTATAAAATGCCAGCTCTGAGGAAGATATGTAGTTCATCATGATTATAAGTTCAGATTAAGCAGTGGAGGTGTTTGCTAATTGAAGTGAAGCAAAACTAGAAGGGTGAGCTCTGACTCATTACACTGCTGTGGGAGGTATAGGCATTTCATAAGGACCTGGCAAGCTAATGATGAAGTTGTTTGATGCTGTAAAGAACTCAATCATGACCATATTTTCTGCTTTCTTCTCTTGGAACAAGGGTTTCTTCTCTTAGACACTGGTGGATCACTGAATAAAGTTCATCTATCATAACACATCAGTGAACAATAAATTCAACATACCTTTATGTATATATACACATATGTTCCCCGACTTACCTCTTTACAGCTGATATCTGCAGCATTGGAAAGGATGTTTCTGCTATTTAAACATATTAAGTCACTTTATTCTATTTTTGTCTGTAGGCTGCACAGAGTTTCATCAGAGGCTGCCTTTTGGCCTGTAGACCACATTTTGGAAATCCCTGCCCAAGAAAAAAGCAAAAAGAAGATCTAGATCTATTAACAAGAAAACTATAGACTTCAGGAATCTAGACGCTTCTCTGCTTGGTCTTCTTGAATGAGCTCAGCTTAAAATCATTGTCCTTGATGTCTGAATGGGTGGGGCCAGAGAAGTAAATGCTCTTTTGTCCCAAGGTGGAAATCATTGAATTTGAGATGATCCAGAAAGTGCTAGCCCTCAGGCAGTGCATCCTTATAGTTTCCTCCTTCCAGGCTCACATGCCCTACTCTAAACTTGCTTCACTCATCCAAGGCCTAGGGGTGCCAGCTATGTAACTTCCTAGGAGAGTGGGGATATGAGACTCTCTCTGCTCTCAAAATGCCAGTCTGCTGTGCTTCAAAGAGAGCAGGACTCTTTCTTCTCCTGTGGCTACATAGAGGCTCACTGCATTCACTGGATCCTTTCTTTGCTAACCCAGACCATGATTCTTCTGGGGCCTGATCACCCCGGAAAAAACCCAAGTAAAGGATGGCATGAGGTGGTGCTCTGCCTCTGAATAGGAAGTGACTCTCTCTCCTCAGACCATCATTTTAAGGAGTGCCTTAAAAAGATGCTGTTAGGATGCTATGGACATGTAAGCTCCTTGCGAGCAGAGAATATGCCTGCTTATAGTTGCATTCTCCCCTGCACTTAGTAGTGCTCTGCACACAGTAAGCACTCAGTAAATATGATTGAATCGAATGAATGAATGTTTCCACTAATTCTGTTATATTGTACTATCCAAAGCACTTAGTACAGTGCTCTGCACATTGTTCTTGTCTGTCCGTCTCCCCCGATTAGACTGTAAGCCCGTCAAACGGCAGGGACTGTCTCTATCTGTTGCCGACTTGTTCATCCCAAGTGCTTAGTACAGTGCTCTGCACATAGTAAGCGCTCAATAAATACTATTGAATGAATGAATGAATGAATAATGAGCACTCAATAAATACCATTGATTGATTAATTGATACCTAGAGTGAGCAAAGCTAAACTTATTTGCACCCTGCTCAGCATTCATGTCATGTCCCCTTCCTTTACTTTTGATCTCTCTAGTTGTGAATATTTTTGTGTTTCCCCCCATTAGAGTGCAAGCTCCTCATGGGCAGAAAACCATCATCATCATCACTGGAATTTATTGAGGACTTAATGTGCAGAGCATTGTACTAAGTGCTTGGAAGAATACAACAGTGTTGGTCAACACATTCCCTGCCCACAACAAGCTTACAGTCAAGAGGGTGTGGCTTAGCAAAAAGAGCAGGGGCTTGGGGGTCAGAGGTTGTGGGCTCTAATCCCAACTCTTTCACTTGTCAGCTGTGTGATTTCAGGCAAGTCATTTAACTTCTCTGTGCCTCAGTTATCTCATCTGTACAATGGGGATTAAGACTGTGAGATTGACTGTGAACTCCGCATGGGACAACCTGATTACCTTGTATCTACCCCAGCACTTAGAACAGTGCTTGGCACGTAGTAAGTGCTTAACAAGTACCACTATTATCCCCGTTTAGACTGTGAGCCTGTTATTGGGCAGGGATTGTCTCTATCTGTTGCCAAATTGTACACTCCAACTGCTTAGTACAGTGCTCTGCACATAGTAAGTGCTCAGTAAATACTATTGAATGAATGAAAGAGGGGAAACACATTAATATAAATAAATCATTTATTATATATAATTTAAAGATATGTGCATGTGTTGTGGGGTTGAGAGTGGAGCAAATATCAAATACCCAAAGGTCACAGATACAAGTGCATAGATGACACGGAAGGGAGAGGGAGCCCGGAAAGAATGCTTAATTGGTGAAGGCCTCTTGGAGAACATGTGATTATAAAAAGCTGTGAAGGTGGGGAGGGTGATGATCTGGCATATATGGAGGGGAAGGGAGCCCCTTGAGAGAGTTGTCTACACTCGCTGTCTCCACTTCCTCTCCTCCGATTCTCTCCTTGACCTGCTCCAATCTGGCTTCCGCCCCCTTCACTCCACGGAAACTGCCCTCTCAAAGTTTACAAATGATCTCCTTCTTGCCAAATCCAACATCCTCTACTCTATCCTAATCCTTCACGACCTTTCAGCTGCCATTGACACTGTTGACCACCCCCTTCTCCTAGAAATATTATCCAACCTCAGCTTCATTGACACTGTCCTCTCCTGGTTTTCCTCCTATCTCTCTGGCCGCTCATTCTCAATCTCTTTTAGGGGCTTCTCCTCTGCCTCCCACCATCTAAGTGTGGGAGTGCCTCAACATTCAGTTCTGGATCCCCTTCTATTCTCCATCTACACCCACTCCCTTGGAGAACTCATTCACTCTAATGGCTTCAATTTACCATCTCTATTCGGATGATTCCCAAATCTACATCTCTCTCCTTTTCTTCAGTCTTGCACTTCCTCCTGCCTTCAGGACATCTCTCCTTAGATGTCCACTGACACCGCAAACTTATTGTGTCCAAAGCAGAACTCATCTTCCCACCCAAACCTAGTCCTCCCCCTGACTTTCCTGTCATTTTAGATAGCACCACCATCCTCCCTCCCTCACAAGCCCTTAACCTTGGTGTTATCTTTGACTCATATTCAATCTGTCACCAAATCCTGTCAGTTCAACCTTCACACCACCTCTAAAATCCACCCTGTTCTTGCTATCCAAACCCTCTACCATGTTAATCCAAGCACTCATCCTATCCTGCCTTTATTACCGCATTAGCCTCCTTGCTGATCTCCATGCCCCCTGTCGCTCTCCACTCCGTACTTTAGGATTTGCCTGGATCATATTTCCACAAAAACATTTAGTCCATGTTTCCCTGCTGCTCAAGAACTTCCAGTGGTTGACCATCCACCTCCACATAAAATAGACCTTGGCCTTAAAGCACTCAATCACCTTGCCTCCTCCTACCTTACCTCCCTGATTTCCTACTACAACCCAGCCTGCAAACTTCGCTCCTCTAATGTCAACTTACTCACTGTACCTTGATCTCGTCTATCTCATGGCAAACCTACATCATACCTCTGGCCTGGGTTGCCTTCCCTCTTAATATCTGACAGATGATCACTCTTCCCACCTTCATTGCTTTATTGGAGGCACATTTCCTTCCAGAGGTCTTCCCTGACTAGGCCCTCACTTCCTCTTCTCCCGCTCCCTTCTGCATCTCCCTTGCCCTTGGATTTGCACCCTTTATTCACCCCTCCCTCAGTCCCACAGCACTAAGGTGCATATAATAATAATAATAATAGTGGTACTTGTAAAGTGCTTACTATGTGCCAAGCACTGTTCTAAGTGCTGAGGTAGATACAAGGTAATCAGGGTGTCCCACGTGGGGCTCACAGTCATAATTCCCATTTTACAGAGGAGGTAACTGATGCACAGAGAAGTTAAGTGACTTGCCCAAAGTCACACAGCTAAGTGGCAGAGCCGGGATTAGAACTCACGACCTCTGACTCCCAAGCCCGGGCTCCTTCCACTAAGCCATGCTGCTTCTCAATTCATAATTCCATAATTCATTTATTTTTATTAATGTGTGTCTCCCCCTCTAGACTGTAAGCTTACTCTGGGCAGGGAACGTGTCTACCAACTCTGTTATAATATACTCTCCCAGCCGCTCAGTACAGTGCTGTACATAAAGCAAGTGTTCAATAAATTTGATTGAGTGATCAACCGAAAGGGATCAGTGATGGGATAGATGAGATCTGGGCACAGTTAAGAAGTTGGCGCTAGAGGAGCAAAGTGTGGGGGCTAGGCTGTAGTGGATTAGTGAGGTGAGGCAGAGGGGGCAAGGTGATTGAGTACTTTAAAGGAGTACATGTCTTTTTGTTATTCTGTACCTCCTAAATGCAGCATGGCTCAGTGGAAAGAGCACAGGCTTTGGAGTCAGATGTCATGGGTTCGAATCCCCGCTCTGCCACTTGTCAGCTGTGTGCCTGTGGGCAAATCACTTACCTTCTCTGTGCCTCAGTTCCCTCATCTGTAAAATGGGGATTAAGACTGTGAGCCCCACGTGGGACAACCTGATTCCCCTGTGTCTACCCCAGCACTTAGAACAGTGCTCTGCACATAGTAAGCGCTTAACAAATCCCAACATTATTATTATTAGTAGAATGTCTCGTACCAAATGGGTGCTCAACCAATGCTGCATCTACTATTAATTAGGTATCTGCTGGAGAAGATACAGGGCCTTTTGTATTATGTGACTCATTGTGACAGCTGATCAGATGCCTTTCACTAGGCCATTTGTTTGATCCTTTGAAAGTATCAAAAGAAGTTCACCCTCCCAAAATGAAAACACAGCCCCAGGCTGAAGTATCTGAAAAATGAATCTCACGCTATTATTGTGGCTTGGTGAATCATTTGTGATGTAGGCACAGGTGAAATAGTCCTTTGGGCCCCAGTTAATTGTGGCCTTTGGGATATGGTTATGTATTTTCATAAACTCCATCCCCAAACAGCTTCTAGGTTAAACCTAAAGAAGACCGTCTTCCTCCCCGACAAAGTTTTTCAGTGCTTGAATAACCCACCTGATGAAGGGTGCTTAGACATTAATTCAATTCAGTCATTTTTACTGAGCGTTTACTGTGTACCGAGCATTACTGACAGGGGATGAGGAAACAGTAGGTCAAAAGAGACATGAGAGTTTAAGAGTAAACCAACCCTCTCTTGAATAAGGGCTCTGTGACTGCCCTCAGTGAAAGGGCCAAAAAGCATGACTTTTATAGAATAAGGAAGTAGATGATGGTGGGAAGAGGTTGAGAGTTGCAGCTCTTTTTAAAAGTAAAGTCTCATCTACATAAAAAGTAAGGTATTTTTTAAGTGCTTACTATGTGTCAAGCACTGTTCTAAACACTAGGGTAGATACAAGTTTATCAGGTGGGACACAGTCTTTGTCCCACATGGGGCTCACAACCTAAGGAGGAGGGAGGACAGGTATTGAATCCCCATTTTACAATTGAGGAAGCTGAGACACAGAGAGGTTAAGTGACCTGCCCAAGGTCACATGGCAGGCAAGTGGCAGAGCAGGAATTAGAAGCCTGGTCCCCTGACTCCCGGGCCTGCGCTCTTCCACTGAGCCACACTGTTTCACATGGGTATCGACTTGGTCCTGTGGTCAGATTGCCTTACCTCATGCCTGAATAAATGAAGCAAGTTAGATCGGGTGGAATTCAAAAGTGGCGTAGGAGTCCCACAGGTGGAACAATTGTATTCAGGATGTGCCAGCAGCTGGTCTGATACAAACACTCAGAAACTCTCAGGGCAAATCAGACTTGATTTTGTCTGACACTTTCCCACACAAGGCTGTAAGCGAAGAACTCCATGATCCCCTGCCACCTAGCACTGCAGTAAAGTTCAGAGGAACTGAGGTTCAAAGCTCAAGTTATTTGACCGCGTATGTTTGGTGCTTTAATAGAATAGCTAAAATTACACCTCTTGCTGAAGCTGAGAGGACTACTTTTCAAAACATGGTAATCAAAGATTAAATTAGAGAGATGGTGCTAGTGTAAATTCACCCAACAGCCTGGAATAGTGCCTAACCAACTCTTGTACTGTACTCTCCCAAGTGATGAGAACAGGACTCTTCACACAGTAAGCACTCAATAAATACACTGAGGGATTAACAGACTTTGCTATGGCTATTGCAATGCTTCTTCCAAATGAAGCCAACAACTGAGAAACTTCAAAGGTGCAATACAGGCCCACCTTTGGAGTTGCTAGCTGTCACCAGCTTCCTGTGTAAAAGACTTCCTGTGAAGGCCTGATGAGAAAATAAATGTAGATCTGGAGACTGAAGGAGGCTAGCGCCAGTACGAAGAGGTGGGGAGGGGCTGCAAGGAGCCTGAAATTCTTGTCATCCAGTCACAGCGTTCTACTGATTTTTGTATTTGTGTGTGTGTGTGTGTGAGACAGAGGGTAGGTGTCAGTTACTGGTTGCATTGTTTGGCCGCACTGTAGCACCAGCAGATATCCCCATGACCCGGCCTACACAAACCAGGTGGGAGCTGGGTCCCTTCTTGGCCCCAAGGTTAAGAAATATTTAGACAATTCTGCAACTGAGCAAGGAGAAACCACATGGCCTAGTGGAAAGAGCATGGGCCTAGGAGGCAGGGGACCTGGGTTCTAATTATAGTTCGGTCACTTGCCTGCTGTGTGACCTTGGGCAAGTCACATAACTTCTCTGTGTATTTGTAAATGAATTCGTTCTTGTCTTTTATGTTGGTTTTGGTGTTGTATTGCTTTACCACTCCATATGTGTCTGTTGCCAGTCCCCTCTCCCCACTTATATTCTTAGATTGTGAGGCTCTTTAGGGACAGGAACTGTGTCTAATTCCCACCTGGGGATTTTTTTTCCAGCACTGAGTACAGTGATATGCATACCAAAAGTGCTTAATAAATACAATTACTCTTCCTACCGGGATTGTCGACTGTAATCCCACCCTCCTCAAACCTTGGTATATTCCTCCATATCACATGAATTTTTAAATCTTCCACATCCATAGCATAGGCTGCTGGACAACTTGAGTATGATAATCATTACCTCTTTTACCCTCAACCCAGCCTGGATGAGCTGAGGGGAATGTGGGACAAGCAGCCACCAGTTGACTAGAAAGGCTTTGTTGATGCTCACGCAGTGTGGGTTCTTGACTTTTTTTTTTTTAATGGAATTTGTTAACAGCTTACTATTTGCCCGGCACTGTACTAAACACAAGACAATCAGATAAGTGAATTGGACACAGTCCCCCTCCCATATGTTCACTGTCATTGTTCAGATGAGGAAACTAAGGCACTGAGAAGTTAAGTGACTTACCCAAGATCACTTAAACTCACTAGTGATTGTCATTTCATAGTCTTGCCAGCTTAAGATGGAAGAAACCGCCCCCTCATCCTTCATCCAGGAACCGAGCTCTCCCCATAAATAAAAAAGGAGTGACAATTCAAAAAAGATAATCTTTTAATAAAAATTATTTGTAAAAACACTAATATTTCAGAAAGCAAAATATACCTTAAAACATCTATAAAAGAACATTTGGTCCTTTTAAAACAAAAAAGCTCCCCTTCAATTTAAATACATTTCTTATTTACAAAGATTAAACAAACAATATCAATTATAATTGCAAATTATATTGCACATTACACTGAGTGAAGAAGCACAATAGCGCTATATATTTCAACAAGTTATCGCAGCAGTTTCCAACACTTTGTAAAAAACAGATTTTTTTCCATTCTAGTGCAGAATAAATAAAAACTGTGCCCTGTGTTCTGCAATATAATGAGGCTACAGGAAGGTGAATGATCTGAATTTTTTCAGATAAACGTTTTACCCGGTTCACATTTAGTTCATGTGTGCATTATACTTAGCCTATCCCATGGTCTAAAGGATAACATTTCGCTCTAATCTTCCATCCAACTTCTGTGTAATCACAGCTGCCATGTTTGTAGCTCATTTCTGGCTTTTTCTCTCACTGGGGGATCCCCACACACACGCCCCACTCCATGGGACAGAGTGGAGGTACAAGAGTGGGGTAGTGAAGAGAAGGATCACTTTGAGGCTGCTTATGCTACACTAATCCTGGGAGGGCAGAGTTCTTGCACCACTAGCTTTCAAATGTCCAAAACCCTTCAGGATTTATGAAAAGGGATGGAACAGTTCGAGTGTTCTCTTTTACACAGAGAGATATGGATCACCAAAAAGGTGCAGGCCGTCTCCATCCTGGTGCACTGATCCTATGTTAATCCAAGCGGAGATTACACAGGGCATAGTGAGCATGGGAACTGCTAAATTGGGAAATATTTCCTACCGCAAGGCCTCAGCGTAGCATCCAAAGGGAATTGTAAAAATCTGAGTTAAGGCTAGTAAAGTTGCAAAGCTGGCTAGTACTTCTGTTTTAGACCTACTCTTGATCATGTGCAGTACAGATGTACATGAAACCAGTCCTATATTTTGGGCTTTTTTCATCCTATCAACATTCGAATCTTATCTTTGTAGGCACATGATTTTCAGGATTTTTTTGCAAATATGTTTCAGTATGCGTGTGCCGAAGCAACCTCAGAGCAGTCAGGCTTCTCAAGGCAGAAAAAAAAAATGCTCTCATTCACATAATTAAACAGAACTCATTGCATTCTTTCTCCAATAGCTATCAGACTGAATTGTCACTTTCAATGACATGTGGCACGTAGCCACATGTACCATTGGCCTTTCGCCCTCAACCATTGGGGTTTAGCATCTTGGGAGTGTGCTTTGATTTGGCATGGAGCTTAAATATAGGGATTTTAGTGAAACCACTGATTCTCAAAAATTCTCATTCATACAGGTGCAACAACAAGGCAAGAAAGTTCTGGCTAAATGCACAACATATTTGTTTTATGTTCAGAAAGTCTAGCACGATGTCCCTGAGATGTATGAGTGGCAGAGAAAGGAGTACAGGCCTGGAACACCCGTGCTTAGAGTAAGGGAGTTTGGAGAGGGCTGGAGGAAGCAGAGATGATGAAAGAGGGGTGAAAGCAGTGATGGGGGCAAAAGAGGTGGAGAGAGATGTGGGGAGGAAGAAAGAAGTGGAGGAAGAACAGGAGAAGGAACAGTGGAAGAAGATCAGGAGCAGTGGAAGACAAATCGCAGAAGCAGGAGATGGAGCAAGCGCAGGGACCTATGGTCACCGAAAGGTGTCAAGGAAGACGTCTGAGAGTGGGCAATGTGAGGGTTGTTTCTCACTGCTGGCAAGGTAGTGCACGTTGCAGTTCTCCAGTCACAGATTCTCCCACCTAGACACTCCTCTGCCTTCACCTCGATGGCCTTAGCAGGGTTGCTGGAGAAGAGAATGGTAACAGAGGTTCCAACTACAGGAAGCTGATGGCAAATGGAGTAGGCTTTCATGAGCAAAATAATACTTGAAAACATTAATCTTTGATGCCTATTCTTGTTTCAATAAAACATTTGTTTTATGTCAAGTTGAAAAATAAGAATTGAGCCTAAAGTTTTAGAAATACCAAGTACTTCAAAGTAGTCTTCCTAAATATAAAAAAAAAAATATAAAATGTATGGTACTTACAAAAAGAAAATGAAATGCTCCCATTCGGCTCGAGGTGGACATTCTCTCCAATGGGACAAGTGCTATGGCCTAGTTGGTTGTTTCCTTCCTCGGACAACATTTCCTTAGGAAATGGTTTGAGGAAAAAAAGCAGCTTGAAAAGAGAAACAGTAGCAGACGGACACATGAAACTGGATTTTAAAAGCAAAATCTTTATACGGAAACGTATTGTGCCTGAGGATATTATACGACGTGGAATCAAACCACTCATTTTTCCAAGTTTAATTATGGTTTGGGCTGCATCTTCAGGCTCACCAGTTTGGCATCGTTTGAGCTCATGGAAATTCAAACAGTTCCCCTTGAAAAAATGCAAGCAGGACTTTTTTTTTTAGTTCAGATATAGGTTCCCCCCCAAAATGGACCTTTACCTAGATTCAGTTCCATTTTCTTACTAAATTGCGAGCCTCACAAACTGTATTAGGCTGAAAAAACGGATCTGTCCAGTTTGGGGGAAAGAAAAAGCAAACAAACCACAAAACTACTCCTTAGGCTGTTCTGCTTCTAGTTCCTCTATTCCTATATACAAGCCCAGGGGAGTCTAACCTGAACAAACATGCTAAAATAATGAGCATCTTAGCTTTCCTATGACCAACATCAAAGTTATTTTAAGGCACTAACCTAAAATGTGTATGTTGGAACTGCTCAAGGAATGTAATAGGGGAATTCTGGTCCCACTCATTTCTAGTCTTTCCCCCTCTCCATCCCTCTATATTGGCACTAGATACAAGAAAGAGATTTTTAGCCCAAAGCAGATTAGGAACAAGGAGCTTGGTTAGCACATATGGGAGCACCTGAAACGCTTAAAATAAGAGCTGAGTTCCGTTTTTTGCATTTTCTTTTCCTCCGAGGTATCCAGGTCTTGAGCGGCAAGGGTCTTGTTCTTTAGGTCCCTAAATTCATGTTCAAATTAAAACTCCAATCTGATTGCCTATTACAGTCTCCATACAATGAGCCATTGTGTAGAATCTTATTACTTGTTAAGGTTGACTAGAATAACTGCTTTATCAGAAGTGAAACAAACATATGAGGATTGCTTGTGCTCAATGCCTGACTTTTCTAGATTGTTTTATACAAACCAATAATGCATAGAAGAATGGGTTATTGCTAACCTGGGAGAACAGCCCAATAATGAAATTAGTGAGGAAAAGCTGGAGTTTTCAGAGACAGCAAAAAGTTATTCCAAGTAAACCTCAGATCTTTTCAGAGGGATTTCAGTCATAATCCCAGAACAAAGAGGTAGCAATACTGCATTTATGGCAAGTGATAGCAAATATTAAACACTTGTAAATCCCAAAGTATTCAACCTTTGTTGGTAATTGTAATCAAGCTTTGGCACTCTTAATTTTCCTCAGGTGGCAAATTACCTCAAACTAGACAATCTAAGACCTCCTCAGTTTCAAATTAAATCCTACACAAACCTGGAGGCATTTTTATTGAACAGAGAATCATTAAAATATGCATGTATATTATAATAGATGTGCAGTTGGAAAGAATTGCCTACGTCATTCCTGACCCAATCCATAGTCTTTCTTCCATCGGTTCAGTTGCTTCTTTTTATATTGCTACCCAAACAGTAACAACTTAGATCAGGCCCACCATCTGATCAATCTGTCTCATATAGACACTTTTCAGAGGCAGAGAATACCTTCTCTCATCAGGAACTCGATTGCACTGTGAAGAAAAGAAATTTTTTTTTTTAAATTACTTTCCCCCCACCCCCACCTCAATTCTGAATTCAAGTCTCCACAGAGTTTCAGCCTCTGGGAAATATAATTGTGAGCTTAGTCCCTTCAGGTATTGGGATTTTGAAAATCCAAATGTAGAAGATACTAATGCTTTACAATTATTACTTTAGAATAAGCTCCATAGTTTTTGTGGACCATTATAATTGTGAGCTTAGTCCCTTCAGGTATTGGGATTTTGAAAATCCAAATGTAGAAGATACTAATGCTTTACAATTATTACTTTAGAATAAGCGCCATAGTTTTTGTGGACCATTATAATTGTGAGCTTAGTCCCTTCAGGTATTGGGATTTTGAAAATCCAAATGTAGAAGATACTAATGCTTTACAATTATTACTTTAGAATAAGCTCCATAGTTTTTGTGGACCATTAAAGTAAAACAAAAGAGCAAAAATACTGTTGACTGTAAAAGCAGCACACCCGGACAGTTTAATCCTCCCAAAATTCTCCAGCTACAATTTTCAGAAAACAAAAGCGGTTTTTGATTCTTTGTCCTAAATCCCAGAGTTACTTAACCAAACACTCGAAGTGCTTCCTTTTTAAAACAGAATAGTTTTCTGCAACCAGATACAAATTAAAATTAAGTCAGCATGACTTTTCCCTGGCTGGGAATATTGCCTCTGTGTAATAATAATAATAATGTTGGGATTTGTTAAGCACTTACTATGTGCCAAGCACTGTTCTAAGCGCTGGGGTAGACACAGGGGAATCAGGTTGTCCCACGTGGGGCTCACAGTCTTAATCCCCATTTTACAGATGAAGTAACTGAGGCACCGAGAAGTTAAGTGACTTGCCCAAAGTCACACAGCTGACAAGTGGCCGAGCCGGGATTCGAACCCATGACCTCTGACTCCAAAGCCCGTGCTCTTTTCACTGAGCCACGCTGCTTCTCTGTGGAAGGGAACCATCATCATTAACAGGATTTACTCAGCAGCTACTTTATGCAACACACTTCACTAGGCATTATTGAGGCTAAATATAAGGGAACTTACAAGGGAAATAAGAAAACAGAACACTCAAGCATATGAATAGATGTGATGGAAGAGTATAAACAACAGAAAATTTACAGATTAGATACAAGTGCACAGAAAGCTGTAATGGACATAGTAACCAGGGCAGACAGGATAAATCAGGGAAGGTTTCAGGCAGGCAGAAGGTTTTTAGGCAGGCTTTGAAGGCAGGTAGGACTGTAGCTTGGCAAAGCAACAGGGAGAGGGGCAGATCAGCTGGGGAAAAGGGGGTGAATAATGGCTCAGAGGTCAGAGAGTAAAGGAAAAACAGTGAAACGAAGCAGAATGGGCAAGCTGGGGTGTAGCAGAAAAGGAAGTCAGTTAGAGAGAACCTTGAAGCTGATGGGTTAAGGGCTGCAGCCTGATGTGAGCAGCAATTGGAAGTTCTCAACGGTTTTGAAGGATAGGAACGATGTGCATAGATCAGCATTTGAGAAGAAGGATTTCTGGAACTGCAGAAAGGAGAGACTGACCCACTGCCCCGCTGCAAAAGTCAGTGGAAAATTACTGACATAATACAGGCTTCTCCCTGTAAAGTGCTAAGAAGGGTTCTTACACACACACCCTCACCCCCCACAAGCCTTTGCTTCCCAATGAGCTCTCAAACTTTTCAGTTTGCTACTCCAGTGGTCCCTGGGTCCTTGTTTTGTACCATCAAAGTCCAGTCAATGGGACGGAGGCCAGAAGGCAGACCCCAAAATCAAGATCTAAAACCAGATTTACCCATGTATAGCAAACGTTGAACACCCCCTTTACAGAGGCCCATTTTCACAGCTCGAGAATTCTGTTTTATCACCCTTCAAATATTGTAAGTTTCTTTATATTTACCCTCAGTAATGCCTAGTGGAGTGGGTTGCATAACGTAGCTGCTGAGAAAATCCCATTAAGGACAGGTGGTTTCCTTTAACAGACATAACATTAAGGCAAAGGAGCAAAGAGACAGATTGCCTTCATATACCCTTGATAAGGTAAACACTCCAGGTTTTACCTAAGGGGCTTGGGTTAAGGAGAGTTTAGTCTGCCGGACTCCTCTCCAGTTTTATGTACACAGCAAAACCCACCTCCTCCCTCGATTAACCCATGCATCCCCCAACCAACCCACAAAATACCTAATCCATTTTTTTCTCAATTCATTAAGTGTTGTCCATTTGTCTTGGTTCCTCTATTAAATGGTAAGCTCATCAAATGTGGGGATTGAACTGATATTTCAACATGTACACCAAGAGTAGGTGGGCTCAATACCCAGTGGACACTTAACTACTGGGTGAACAACATCAAGTGTTCTCCCATCATTCATTAATTCAATCGTATTTATTGAGTGCTTCCTGTGTGCAGTGCACTGTACTAAGCACTTGGGAAAGTACAATATAGTAATAAAGAGAGACAATCCCTGCCCACAGTAAGCTCACAGTCTTGCGGGGGAAGACAGACAACAATACAAGTAAATAGACATCAATATAAATAAAATTACAGATACATATATACGTGCTGTGGAGCGGGGAGAAGGGAGAAGAGCAAAGGGAGTGAGTCAGGGTGACACGGAAAGAGTGGGAGATGAGGAAAAGTGGGGGTTAGTCTGGGAAGGCCTGTTGGAGGAGATGTGCCTTCAGTAAGGCTTTGAAGGTTGGGGGGAGAGTATCTGGTGGATTTGAGGAGGGACAGCTTTCCAGGTCAGAGGTAGGATGTGGGCCAGGGGTCGGTGGCAAAACAGGCGAGACCAAGGCAGTGAGGAGGTTGGCACCAGAGGAGGAGTGTGCAAGTTGGGTTGTAGAAGAAAAGGGAGGTGAAGTAGGAGGGGGTGGAGAGCTTTAAAGCCAATAGTGAGGAGGTTTTTTTGATGCAGAGGTGGATGGGCAAGTACTGGAGATTTTTGAGGAGGGGGGTGACATGACCTGAACGTTTCTGTAGAAAAATAATCCAGACAGCGTAGAGAAGTATGGACTGGAGTGGGGAGAGGCAGGAGGTTGGGAAGTGAGAAAGGAGGCTGATGCCACCACCAATGCCCATCATATTTAATTTACGAAACATGTTATGGCAACACCGACTGGATCTGAGTAGAGACCAAATCCACATTTGAAGAAAAAGTCCTGAAACCAATTCTTCATAAGCCTTGCTGCACAAACAGAATGGGTATTCAGTACAGTGGTTTCCACTGCAGTTTTACAGACTCCCCTCTACCCATATACGAATCACTGGAGCAAATGTATAGCTGCTGCATTCAATATTCCAAAAGGAAACAATTTTCACTTAAAGGCCCAACGACATGGATTTGCTTTTTCCCCCACTCCGTGACTCATTAAAGCAATTAATCTTTTCCTTCACCACCCTGCCCTCCACTTACATTTGAGCTTGAGTTGATAACTTTTAATTCTGCAGGTTTGGATCTGTGCATATGTTTTTCCACCTCAGTCTCCCCTTGATCCTCTGGAAAGATGTTTTTCCAGGGTAAATCCCGAAGGTGTTTGTCCACAGACACAATGTGTCCCTCAGTAGTAAACATATACTTATTTCCAGATCTGTGCACTGGATTCTCCTCATCAAACAACTAGAGCGGGATGAAAAAGATGCAATTTTATTCTTCAAAGTGCACTGGAGAAAGCACATTAACTGACCATGCTTTCACCCAGAATGATGATTAAATAATATCTTAGGTTTTACCAGATCCTGCTTTTTAAAAAATAAATGGCATCGTAATGTATTAGATCTAGAACTACACATTTTGGAAAAGCACAGGAAAAATTATGATGCAGGCGAGATAGGTTCTGAAAGAGAAGTACTCACAAAAGTACCTCTCACTTTTTGCACAATTTTGGCAACCCAAAACACGGGAGAAGCTATTATGTGGGGAATCAATAGCAATAAGGGGAGAAGGAGAAAAGAAAAAAGAAAAAAATTGGAGGAAAAAAGGGAAGAAGAAAGTGAAAAGTAAGAGGGAAGCAGTGTGGCCTAGTAGATAGAGCAGAGGAGTCAGAAGGACCTGGGTTCTAACTCAGCTCCACTACTTGTCTGTGGGATGTTGGGCAAGTCACTTCACTTCTCTGGGACTCAATTACCTCATCTCTAAAATGGGGATTAAGACTATATACCTCAACCTGATTAGCTTGTATCTACCCCAGTGCTTAGTACACTGCCCAGCACATAGTAAGCACTTAAATACTATATATATTTTTTTTTTAAAAGGAGGACCTTTGCTTCTACTGAACTCCTCCAAGTACTGCATACAGTAGGCACTCATTGAATTACAGTAAACACTCTGCTCCCTCAACCAAAAATTGTAAGGTTCAAAAATGAAATCTTTGTGATGTGAGCCTGTTTCCTGGCCATCCTGACTCTAAGCCTCTTCCTTTGTGGGCAGGTAACTTGTCTACCACTCTGCTGGGCTGTCCCCTCCCATCTGCATAGTACAGTGCTCTGCACACAGTAAGCACTCAATAAATACCACTGATTGATTCACAGAAATCATTTTTTTATTTCCTCCTCAAAACTCACAGGGCGGGGTGGAAAGAATTATGAGGGTACAATTATATGATGTGAGGTACATTTTGGAACAAAAGAAACAAAGTGAAGAAAATTTTTCAATGAATAGAGCAGCTTTTCAAAAACTCAAAAGTGAATACCACACGAGGCAGGTAGGTACCAGTGTACAAAACCCTCCTATTTTTGTTAATGGTATTTGTTAAATGCTTACTGTGTCGAGCACTGTTCTAAGTCATTTCATTCATTCATTCAATAGTATTTATTGAGCGCTTACTATGTGCAGAGCACTGTACTAAGTGCTTGGAATGAACAAATCGGTAAAGATACAGTCCCTGCCCTATGACGGGCTTACAGTCTAATCGGGGGAGACAGACAGACAAGAACAATAGCAATAAATAGACTCAAGGGGATGAACATCTCATTAAGACAATAGCAAATAAATAGAATCAAGGTGATGTATATCTCATTAACGAAATAAATAGGGTAATGAAAATATATACAGTTGAGCGGACGAGTACAGTGCTGAGGGGATGGGAAGGGAGAGGGGGAGGAGCAGAGGGAAAGGGGGGAAAAGAGGGTTTAGCTGTGGAGAGGTGAAGTGGAGGGTAGCGGGAGCAGAGGGAAAAGGGGAGCTCAGTCTGGGAAGGCCTCTTGGAGGAGGTGAGCTTTAAGTAGGGTTTTGAAGAGGGGAAGAGAATTAGTTTGGTGGAGGTGAGGAGGGAGGGCATTCCAGGACCACGGGAGGACGTGGCCCAGGCGTCGACAGCGGGAGAGGCAAGAACGGGGGACGGTGAGGAGGTGGGCGGCAGAGGAGCGGAGCGTGTGGGATGGGCAGTGGAAAGAGATAAGGGAGGAGAGGTAGGAGGGGGCAAGGTGATGGAGAGCCTTGAAGCCTAGAGTGAGAAGTTTTTGTTTTGTGCGGAGGTTGATAGGCAACCACTGGAGGTTTTTAAGAAGGGGAGTGACACGCCCAGAGCGTTTCTGCAGGAAGATGAGCCGGGCAGCAGAGTGAAGAATAGCGGGGAGAAAGAGGAGGAAGGGAGATCAGAGAGCAGGCTGACACAGTAATCTAGCCGGGATATTACAAGAGCCTGTAACAGTAAGATAGCCGTTTGGGTGGAGAGGAAAGGGCGGATCTTGGCGATATTATAAAGGTAAGACTGGCAGGTTTTGGTGACAGATTGGATGTGTGGGGTGAACAAGAGAGCCGAGTCAAAGATGACACCGAGGTTGCGGGCCTGAGAGACGGGAAGGATGGAGGTACCATCCACAGTGATAGGGAAGTCAGGGAGAGGACAGGGCTTGGGAGGGAAGATGAGGAGCTCAGTTTGGTCATGTTGAGTTTTAGGTGGCGGACAGACATCCAGGTAGAGACGTCTTGGAGGCAGGAAGAGATACGAGACTGAAGGGAGGGGGAGAGGACAGGGGAAGAGATGTAGATCTGTGTGGGTAGATATAATTAATCAGATTGTACACAGTCCCTATCCTGCATGGGGCTCATAGTCTAACAGGTTTTGAATCCCAATTTTACAGTTGAGGAAACTGAGGCACACAGAAGTCAAGTGACTTGCCCAAAGCCACACAGCAAGAAATTGGAAGAGCTGAAATTAGAACCCTAGTCCTCCGACTCCCAGGCCCATGCACTTTCCACTCGACTATGCTGCTTCTCTTATTGCCATCCAGGACACAAGGTAAAGAGAATAATGCAACACGCCTATTCTCAAAGTTCACCAACACACACAAATTCCCAAGAATATCTAATGAAACACGTTAACAAGAAAGGAAAGGGAGAAAAGGAAAAGAAAGTAAAAAGAGAAAAGAAAGAGGGGAGAGAAGAAAATGACAATTGCCAGGACAGAATTTGGGGATGCCAAGTTTCTTTTTAGGCCTCAGGTTTGTGGGCATGTGCTAATTTCATACATGATGAGCATTTTCAAAAGGTAACTCTCTTCCTTAATGGTGCAATTTCAGCAACTTCAAGGCTTGAAAACAAGCCAAGCTTCATTGTTGCGAGACAAATATTCCCCGCAGATCTATGCAAATGGCTCCAAAAAACTCTCACTTCATCATTGAATTTGGCTGTGTTCCCCTTAAGCATTTTGATACTCACCCCAGCCCCATGATTCTGGATTTACACCCTTTATTCACCCCTCCTTCAGCTCCACAGCACTTACATACATTACTGTAATTTAATTTATATTAATGTCTCAATTTTAGGGTTCAAAAATGAAATCTTTTTTGGTGTGAGCCTGTATCCTTGGTGTTCTGACTCTAAGCCTCTTCCTTTGTGGACAGGGAACGTGTCTACCAATTCTGTTGTACTATACTCTTCCTAGCACTTAGTACAGTGCTCTGCACAGAATAAGTGCTCAATAAAATGATTAATTTCTGTACATACCTTCATACTTTCCTATTTCCCCTATCCCTAATCTAGTTTAATATCTCTCACCCCCTCTAGAGTGTAAGCTCCTTGTGGGCAGCGATCGTGGCTATCAACTCTGTTGTATTGTACTTTCCCAAAGGTTTAGTACAGTGCTCTGCACACAGTAAGTGCTCAGTAAATACCAGTGATTGTTCTCAGAGGAAAGCAATACTACAAATGTGAAATTTGGCCGCTGCAGTGAGAGGGAGTAGAGGACAAGAAAACCCAGGAGGCTTTGCAACTTAATTCACTATAACTCAGTATCCAAATCCAACCCCGGCCAAAGACGCTTCATTAGGGGAAAATATTGCAAAATACATACCAGATACAAATATTTACAGGTCTCACTGAGAAAGAAGCTCTCCATTCGATCTTCTTTTGACTTGTCTATAACATGGTGCAAAGTAGCATAACCACATCTGAAAGAGAATTTTCTTTTTCATTCTTCTGACCAATAGAATATATTTTATATTTTACATGCTTTTAACAGCTCAATGAAGCTATTATCTGCCATATGGGCTTCAAATTATTTAATGCATTTTTCTTATAGCATTTGCACAATGACAGTAATCATGAATAGCACGAGGGATAATAAACCTACTGAGATCACAAAAAGGCTAGTTTGATATCACCATAGTACTAAGCTATTCCAGAATATAAGTGATCTGGATTCAATTTTAGGAGACTCACTTTTGAAGGTTTAAAAATGAGACAGCAGACTACAATCTGCAAATATAAGATAGAGGCACCAAGAAAAAAAAAATGGTTCTTGGATCTCAAATGAACTGATTGCATTGATCACATTTATAAAATAGAAACAAAGTGTGTTTTTTTTTAATTTCAGAGGGCAGAATAACATTTAGCTAGGCCAGCTAGACATAGAACAAAAAGCAGGTAACAAGGAAAGAAAGTAACTATAAACTGACTTGACTCTTGTGTACTTCTCCAGACTCTGGAGAATATCCATTCCCACATGGAGGTAAAAAGGATTCTTGGTTGCCTAGAAAAAACAAATACAAATACACATATAAACCCAGAAAAGAAGAATAGAAGTAAACTACACAAATAATCATCACAAGGACTGGAGAATTTCAACTCAAGGACAATTGCAAGTCAAAGAATGAAAGGGCAAAGTCTTCACTTATTAGGTACTAGAAAAAATAAAAGGGGAAAATGATTTAGATGCAGCCCAATCCATTTCTCGTTTACCCACTGTCTTAAGCTGGTGCCATTTGCTTCTACTATCAGGCCGCCAAAGGGTTACAGACAAAACTATCTTTGCCTCTAAATGAGCAAGACATAAAACCTTATCCCAGTCTTACACCTAGCTTCATGTAAGTATATGCTGAAGCCATAAACCTAAAACAAATGCTCACCTTCCTAATCAACCCAAGCCATTAGCCACCTTAGCACTCATATGTATAAATGTTCATTATTCATTTAATGACATATTTCATTTCTATCATTCATATATACTTAACTTTTATCTGTTGTATATTTGGAAATTTACATCCATTTGCCTCCTCCATTAGGCAGGAAACTACTGAGGGCAGAAACCACGTATTTTACTTCTGGTGTAAATTTCCTAGCTTCTAAAACAGTCCTCTGAAATCAATAGGAGAAGCAACAACTCTAGGGGGAGGGCGTTGGGGGTCATTTTTACCAAACAACTGGGTCTGTGCGGATGATGTTGGAGCTTCAACCTAATAATTTTGGGGGGTTTCCCATTCTAGTCCTTGAAGTAATAAGGGATCAGTGACTCTCTTCCATCCCCAGAGTCTGGGGGCTGGGCCTGGCATCAGCTTAAAGTGACTAATGGACTTCCTACCAAGTGGGGGTGGGGGGGAAAGAGAAAGAGAGGGAGCAAGAGAAAGAGAGAGGGGAAAAGAGAGAGGGGGAAAGAGAAAGAGAGAGGGAGAAAGAGAGAGGGAGAAGGGGGGGGGAAGAGAAAGAGAAAGGAGAGGGAAAGAGAAAGAGAAAGAAAAAAGAAAGACGCATTGATTTTTTCCCTCTGCTCTGTCCATCTGGGAGCTTCTCCCTAACTTTATCTCCCTGGTCCTCAAAATGAGAAGCTGCCTTCCCCATCCAATAATATTCAATAAATTTGTTGTTTGGTGATGATAAGACCTTAGACAGCACACACTAGTGTGTTCCAAAAATTTCTTTACTGGTAGGTAGACATAACCTGAGTTTTGGCATGTTTCTGCAAAAGCTCTTGATTGTGAGAAGCAGCATTGCGTTGAGTAGGGATTGTCTCTATTTGTTGCTGAATTGTACTTTCCAAACACTTAGTACAGTGCTCTACACAGAGTAAGTGCTCAATAAATACGATTGAATGAATAAATGAGAGTCAGAGGACCTGGATTCTAATCCCACTCTGCCATTTGCCTGCTATGCGACTTCTCTGTGCTTTAGTTTCCTCATCTGTAAAATGGGGACTCAGTGCCTACTCTCCCTGCTTCTTAGACTGCAAGGCTTTTCCTGGAGCTTTACTGACCTTCTCTCCCTGCATCTAGTAAGTAATAATACTTATTGGCCACAACATACTAATAAAAAAATTACTATTCTAAGCACTTGAGAAAGCACAACAGAGGCAAAAGATATTTCCTATGTCTGCTTCATTGCCCATTCTATACCCTTCCCCAAACTGTATAAGCTTAAGAATGCTGAAATTTCAGCTAGCACCTTTGAGCAGCAGCCTTTATTGAACACCTACTATATGCAGAGGATTGCATCAAGCCCTTGGGGACTATACAATAAAACTAGACATCAATACACAATCTATCCCTGAACGAGATCCAGTACCTGGTACAGAAGATATGTCGATTCCACCAGCTCTGGCCTCAGTGGATAGAAAAGGACCTCCGGAGCCTGCAGTTGCCAATTGTATCTTTCCGGAAGTGCACCATATCGCTTCCATATGGCATAATAAAAGGCATGGAGGCAAATGGCATCCTCCACATCCCCTATTAAAACCTAAAGAGAAGGACCGTATCGGGGAACCACAATGGTGATTCTCAGAGAAGCAATATTAACTCCCAACTTTCCCCTCTAGTCATTGCTGATTCTCAGTATAATTTCAGACCCACAAATGCAGTTGGTAATCCCACATCCCAGTAAGTAAAGCTTGGGACCCTCTGACAAGTGGAATAATTTACATTTTGTACACCCAAAATACAGGGCATGGAGGCTTGAACAGCATTGAGAAAAGATACTAAAAATAGTCCACCCAGCTCTTATGAGAAAGAGAGAGAGACAAGGAAATCACTTTCTGAAACACAGTTTTCCATTTTCCAGTGGAAGCTTGGTAAACCTTCAGACCAGGTGCTGCTGGTGTAGCTGGTCCTGGCGAATCTGGCCAAATTGGACAGGCCAGACCCCAAAAACACCCTATTCAACTGTGGGCCAACCCAAGAGATGAATGAAGAACCCAATTTCCAAAGCCAGATAGCTACCCTTCAAGGTGAAAATGACATCAAGATACCTGCAGTCCAGGGAAAAAAGCTTGCAGGGAATCAATCCAGGTGTTCATCAGCTGCCCACTGAACATGTTGACATTAACATACAGTGGAGGGTCTCCTTCACCTTCATTACACGCTTCACGGCTATCAAAAAAATCAACCACGGCATTCGATAAAAAGAAAATGATAAGGGCAGGCACATTATATACGAACTGCAATTTTCAGTTTTCTCAAGGGCATAAGTCTACAAGGAGTTTCTCTGTCTGACTTGCCAAGAAGCACCATTTCACCTTTTGAAACTGGGGAAATATGCCATTTTACTGTAATTTTTTTTTTAATGGTTCAATGAACCTGGCCAATTGTAACACCACATTCTATTTCCAGACACAGATTGTTGTGTTTTTGGTACATAGATTATTGCCAACTACATGTCATTAAGTTCAAAAATGTCTTTAGCACCATACAAGAACATGTAGTTAGACACTGCCCTGTCCAAGGGAAGGAGTTAAAATCTGTGCAAGTCAGAAGAGATATTAATGTGGAAGAAAAAAAGGAACTCAGTAAGTGAAAAGTTAAAATGGTGTGAGAAGTAGGCAGGTGCCTTAATGACCCTGAAATTGCCATTCTGAATTTAATTTTAAAAACAGAAATGGAGAAAAAAGAAACGTGAAGGACAGGGAGAAAATGAATAGGTGAAAGAGACATACAGAACTGTCATGAACTACTAATTGGTAACCTTTCTCAAAGCAAAGTTCTGCAAAGAATTTGCAGGGAGTTTTCTCTACATAATGACCATATTTGCATTCAGAGGAGTCAGTGAAATTTAACACAATAAAAACTTAAAAATACTTAATTTAAATGTGAAACAGGAAGTACGAAAATGAGGAAGCATTGCGAAGCTTGAACTCAGGAATCTTTGAATTTTGTTCATAAGGTAATAAAAAAGTGTCAAGGGGACATACCCTCTTCTTAAGTAGTTCTGAATACTCTGATACGCAGCATTAAACATCTCTAAATCTTCTTTTTCTCCAAAGAGAATGTAAGATTTCAAGAGATATTCATAGAATGAATCCAATCCAGCACCCAGGCCACTTTGCTTCCCAACCCAATGTCCAGTTTGAATGTTCACAACATTTCCTGAGAAGAAAAACCAAAATTAGATCATCACAGGTGAATTAATCAGTTCCCAATTTCTCATTTACTAACTCCCTCTACCTGTCTTCCTGTCTTCTGGTCATTTGATTTCTCTCAGTAGCATTTTCAACCCAGGGAGGGGAGAAGGAACCAAACTTCAGGTGTCAATTGCTTAACTTCATTAGATTACACCACCATCTTATGGCAGCAAGAGTCCCATCTTGCTCTGTTTAAAGCAGATATTCTTTTTGAAATAATTCAAACAAGTGCTCATTAGCAGTAGAAGTGGAGAGCATAAGCATGTAAGCTTATAACTCGCAAAATAAGTACCATTTTACATAGCCACTCTCTGCTTTCCTCCCCACCCCCCAGAAGAAATCCAGGAATTTTCTGTACATGCAAAGATGTATTCCAGGTTTCAGTCCAGAATCAAAATCTCATTTCCAAATTATTATGGTATTTAAGTGCTTACTGTGTGTCAAGCACTGTTCTAAGCACTGGGGTAGATACAAGTTAATCAGGTTGGACACTGTCCCTGTCCCACATAGGGCTCAGTCTAAGCAGGAGGAAGAATGGGTATTGAATCCCCATTTTAAAGATGAGGAAACTGAGGCACAGACAAGTTCAGTGACTTGCTCAAGCACACCAGGCAACTGGGAGAGCTGGAATTTGTACTCTCCCAAGCACTTAGTACAGGAATCTGCAGACAATAAGCACTCAATAAATACCATTGATTGTTTAGAACCCAGGACCTCTGACTCCCAGGACCATGCTCTCTCCAGGCCACACTACTTCTCAATTCCATCTAGACCAAAATCACCATTAGATTTTAACTGTCATAAATACACAGTAGAGTGAAGCTATACTTTCAATCGGTCCTTTAACTGATTAGATTTTTATAAAAATAGAAAGCCTGGTCACTGGTAATGCCCTAGACAAATATTTAAATACAAAATTATAAAGCAGTGTAAAATGATCTGAAATTAATCTTTAAAAGTGCATCCATTTGCAAACTATTTTAAAATGAAAGTTCAGAGAACCCAAATCAGTAGGAATTCTTCCCTAAATAAGGTTGTTTTCCCACCAAACCTAATACCTCCCCTCTCTAAGACCCAGTAGTCACCTGCTCACTCTAAAAAGTTGGGTACATTGGAAATGGAAGAGCATTATACCTGAAATCATGTCAGGATTTCAAAGTTATTTCAGCATTTCTTGTTTCAAGAGGAACAGATATGAAAAAAAGAAAAAGGGGAGGAGAGGAAAGACAGAAGAGGAAGGCATATGGAGAATGGTGGAAGAGATGGCAAGATAACAGAATAAGTTGCCCTGCAGTTCCAACTGGGTGAAAAACACATCACTGCACCTAATAATCCAGTGTCATTGCTTCGGAGATTCCAGAGGGCTTTCACTGCTCTCCTGGCCACCCATTCAAATGTGGAATCCCCCAACAGTCGGCTAAGAATCCCAAATTCCACCAGCAAGGAGCCAGCTCCTGCAGTACATGTCTCATTATTGCTATCAGGGGGGACGCCTTTCTTTAGATTCACCTGAAGACAATAAGAGAAATACATCTGTAAAGAGCAGTGCCAGCATCTGAATGTCACCTATTGCCACTGGACTACAAAGTTTCACTTGGTGTCAATTCTAAACTCCATTAGATCCCCTTCTTAGTCTTCAGCCATGGTGGCTTTTTAATCACTTATCACGAGCAAACCAGATTCAGGTCTCATTATCCAGATCAAGCCTTAAGGGATTCATAATAATAATAATAATGGTATTTGTTAAGTGCTTACTATGTGCCAAGCACTGTTCTAAGCGCTGGGGTAGATACAAGGTAATCAGGTTGTACCACTTGGGGCTCACAGTCTTAATCCCCATTTTACAGATGAGGTAACTGAGGCACAGAGAAGTGAAGTGACTTGCCCAAAGTCACCCAGCTGATAAGTAGCAGAGCCGGGATTAGAACCCAGAACCTCTGACTCCCAAGCCCATGCTCTTTCCACTATGCCACGCTGCTTCTCCACCTCATTGTTGAACCATTGCTTTGTGTGCGGGGGGTTACTTTTTAAAAAAAGTTATACAGGCTCTGCAAATTTGGGTTCTGGAATAAACACGAGACTGGTGTACAGCTACAGTAACTCTTAAAATTTTATTCTGCGAATGTGGCACGACAAGTACTCTCTCTCTCTCTCTCACACATACAAAAAACAAACATCTATGACAGCACATTTCATCAGCATGCCTTTAAAGTCTGACAATTCTCTCCTCATTATCTGAAAGACTGAACCAATTCCCCAAGCTCAAGAAAGCCACACTCCACAAGGACAACAGTCTCATTCCAGAATCCAGTTCACCAAATAGGAACTTGAAGTTCATCTGAAAGAAATTATGCCTTGGTGCAATATCTGATTCATTATACCTACCCGAGGATAAGGAATTCCGGTTTTTGTGTTTTCAAAGGCAGGTAGTAGCCTCACAGCTAGGTCATGAGCCATATGTAATAACTCGTTATCATAATCTTTAATGGTCATGTTCCCAAAAGGCTGCTTGGAATCAATTATTATTCTGTGGGCAGAGAGAAGACTTCCCAGGACTCTGTTTTCAAAATAAAAATAAAAAAAACCAAACAATAATCAATCAATGGCATTTATTGAGCACTTACTGGGTGCAGAGCACTGTATTAAGCACTTGAGAGAGTACAATATACCAGAGTAGTAGACACATTACCTGCCCACGAGCTCACACAAATATAAATATTCCAGAGACACATCTGACTTAGAATTCATTCAATCATACTTACTGAGCGCTCACTGTGTGCAAAGTCAAAAACCCTGATGAATTAGATCAGTTAGAAGTCTCTTGACAGCTCCTTGTACCCAACATTGGGAAGCAGCATGGTCTAGCAGAAAGAGCTTGGACCTGGGAATCAGAGGACCTGGGTTCTAATCCTGGCTCCACCACTTGTCCGCGGTATGAGTTTGGGCAAGTCATTTAACTTCTCTGTACCTCAGTTTCCTCAACTGTAAAATGGGGATTAAATCCTACTTCCTCCTACTTGGATTATGAGCCCTGTGTCAGACGAGGACTTCTCCAACCTGATTAAGTCGTATCTACCCCAGTGCTCTTGGCTCATAAGAGCTTAACACATAATAATTTTTATTATTATTTCTATGGTCTTTATTTTTACCATTGTGGCTCAGTGGAAAGAGCCTGGGCTTGGGAGTCAGAGGTCATGGGTTCAAATTCTGGCTCTGACGCTTGTCAGCTGTGTGACTGTAGGCAAGTCACTTAACTTCTCTGGGCCTCAGTTACCTCATCTGTAAAATGGGGATTAAGACTGTGCGCCTCACGTGGGACAACCTGATTACCCTGTATCTACCCCAGCGCTTAGAACAGTGCTCTGCACATTGTAAGCACTTTAACAAATACCAACATTATTATTATTATTACCACTCTCTTCCCTAGTCCCCAGAGAAACATCATGAGGTATGGGGGTGTTCACTGTTCTCATTCATTCATTCATTCAATAGTATTTATTGAGCGCTTATTATGTGCAGAGCACTGTACTAAGCGCTTGGAATGAACAAGTTGGCAACAGATAGAGACAGTCCCTGCCATTGGACGGGCTTACAGTCTAATCGGGGGAGATGGACAGACAAGAACAATGGCAATAAATAGAGTCAAGGGGAAGAACATCTCGTAAAAACAATGGCAACTAAATAGAATCAAGGCGATGTACATTTCATTAACAAAATAAATAGGGTAATGAAAATATATACAGTTGAGCGGACGAGTACAGTGCTGAGGGGATGGGAAGGGAGAGGGGGAGGAGCAGAGGGAAATGGGGGAAAAGAGGGTTAAGCTGCAGAGAGGTGAAGGGGGGGGGGTGGTAGAGGGAGTAGAGGGAGAAGAGGAGCTCAGTCTGGGAAGGCCTCTTGGAGGAGGTGAGTTTTAAGTAGGGTTTTGAAGAGGGGAAGAGAATCAGTTTGGCAGAGGTGAGGAGGGAGGGCGTTCCAGGACTGCGGGAGGACGTGGCCCAGGGGTCGACGGCCGGATAGGCGAGACCGAGGGACGGTGAGGTGGGCGGCAGAGGAGCGGAGCGTGCGGGGTGGGCGGTAGAAAGAGAGAAGGGAGGAGAGGTAGGAAGGGGCAAGGTGATGTAGAGCCTTGAAGCCTAGAGTGAGGAGTTTTTGTTTGGAGCAGAGATTGATAGGCAACCACTGGAGTTGTTTAAGAAGGGGAGTGACATGCCCAGATCATTTCTGCAGGAAGATGAGCCGGGCAGCGAAGTGAAGAATAGACTAGAG